>NW_027527804.1:2219171-2219488 GCF_008692635.1 Crocuta crocuta
CTAACTAGCAAGAGTGAACTCAAGGAACCCATTGGGAGTGTTCATTATTATTTCTTGATTATCTCCATGGGGGAAAGAAGCAGTGGTTAGGACAGTTGAACCAGGCTACAGTTTACTCATCCCGACGGTTTCAGCATGATCAAACATTCTAACGACCTAATCACCGTTCTGGGATCATATTCATCTGTACTGAATCCTTTTGCAAAGCACTTTCCCATTGAGGATTTTCATTTAACCCTCCAAACAATCCAAGGCAAGTTCCATGATTAGAGTCTGCCCTGTAGATCAGTTGGTCAACAGCCATGCCATATGGCAAG
>NW_027527804.1:2219548-2223455 GCF_008692635.1 Crocuta crocuta
TGGCAGGTCCAGAGCACAGGTGTGTGTTTCCAGGTGCCCTGGGCCTGGGACTTGGGAAACTGTGGCACGACTGGGCATCCCAAAGAGAAGTACAGGCTAAGAAAACTGAGCTCACAGTTGCATAGATTTTTGATTGGTGACCACCAGTGCACAGTAGATGACCAACAGGAGGCTTGGATCCCTCAGTCCTTTGATTTTGCAATAAAAGTCTTTCAAATTAAATCTATTCTTTTCTGACCAAACTCCATGTTGATTCTGAGCATTCTAACTCGGAAAATGTTGCTTAAAGGTGAACACTATGTAACACATTGTGGCAGTGCAGCCTTGCTTGGTATAATCAAAAAAGAGTGTTCGATAGCTCTCCTTTCATTCCACTGTGAAAGAAGCAAAAAACAAACAAAAAAACTGTTGATGAAGCTATCTGAAAGAACTCATTCTTCATGGGGACTTTCCATATGCCCACTCAGGTAAGAAAATCATATGTCTTGGTTAAGGCCATAAACAGAAAATACAAATCACAAATCATCTTCCGAGACTTTCTCCTGAACAGAACTAAGAGAAAATATGACAGTTGTCATATTGTTAAATGTCACAAAAGCTGTCCTAGCTGTTATGCAGGGCACTCATGTCTTTGATGGATATGACTAAGTTGTTTGAACAGGATGGGGACTCATGTCTGTCCTCTAATGAATCAGTGGTGTGGGCTGGTATTTCTCCAAGCATATGTAGGAGCCTTTGTGTTCACACAGGTGCAAAGATGATGCAATGTTGACATGCATCCACTTCAATTACAATTTAGAGCAGAGGTTTCCAGCTTTGGCTGCACATTAATATCACCTGGGGAGATTTTTAAAATCCCACTGCCCAGGCCCAGGCCACACCCTGTCTCAGCTTGGTCTATCATAAAAAGTATCAGAGACTGAGTGGCTTGAACAACAGAAATTTATTTTCTTACATTTTTTTTACATTTATTTCTTTATTTTTGAGAGAGACAGAGACAGTATAAGTGGGGGAGGGGCAGAGAGAGAAGGAGACAGAGAATCCCAAGCAGGCTGCTCTGTCAGCTCAGAGCCCGACATGGGGCTCAAACCCATGAAACTGCAAGATTGTGACCTGAGCAGGAACCAAGAGTCTGGCGCTTAACCAACTGAGCCACTCAGGTGCCTCTTAGATTTCTCAAGGCTGGAAGTCCAAGATCAGGGCGCCAGCATGACTGGGTTCTGGTGAGAGCTCTCTTCCTGGCTTGCAGATGGGCACTTTCTTGCTGTCATCACATGGTGGAGACAACTTTGATGTCTAGTCCTCTTCTTAGAAGAACACCCATTCTCTCCATTTGGAATGCCACCCTTATGGCTTCATGTAACCATTATTACCTCCTTAAAGACACTTTTCCCAGTACGGTTACATGGTAGTGGTGAGGGCTATAACATACAAATTTTAGGGGAACATAATTCAGTCCATCAGATACCCTAAACAAATTAAGTAAATCAGACTCTCTGGGAATGAGACCCAGGCATCAGCAGTTTTTAGAGCTCCTCAAGTGATTCCAATATGCCACCAGTTTGAGAACTACTAGTTCAGACCCTTGCTATTCAAACTGCAGCCACAGAGTAGCAGCAACATCACCTGGAAACTCATGAGAAGTGCAGAGGGGCACCTGGGTGGCTCAGTCAATTGAGCATCAGACTCTTGAGTTTGGCTCAGGTCAGGATCCTAGGATGGAGCCGATGTGGGGCCTGCTGCCATCCTGAACATGGAGCCTGCTTGAGATTCTCTCTCTCTCTCTCTCTCTCTCTCTCTCTNTCTGACCTACTGAATCAGAACCTGTATTTAAATAAGATCCCCAGGTGATTGAGAGCATCTCGCAGGTTTCTACTCTAGAGAATCTTCTTCCTGTAGTCAAACACTTGCAACAATAACTATGAGAGCTCTTTACATACTATAGGATTAGCTCCAATTCCAGGTGTTTGTGCAGTCTTCTGGCAATTGCTTACTGATACAGAGTACATGAGGTGGTATGCTGGAGTTTGATCACTTAGGTGCCGTGCATATTGTTGGGTAACCACCAGTCAGTGAATGAAGTGACTGGTTTTAGGTTCTCTTCTGAACACAGGGCTACAGTCCTCTTTCTCTTCCTGGTGATTGATTTGATTTCAGATTAGTTTCATGGAGTTGTCTTCTTGCAAAACCATGTGCACCTGCTTGTTCACTCAGATGGATTGCTTAGCTTTTTATTGCCAAGGCTTTGTGTATTAAGAGGGTTTGCCACTAACCCAATCTGGATGCTTCCTTTCTGTACTGCTTATACTTAGCTATTTCAATGTAAATCAACCTCCTTGTCTGGTCTTGTCACAAGGTAGTTGTTAATTGCATGGTTGTATGGGTTTCTCTCTGCCTCTAGCTACCCTGGACTATAGGTTTTCTTGGTTGTAAAAATGCATTTTACAAGTTTCTGTTGGGGAACATGAAAAAGTTCTGGAGATGGGTGGTCGTGATGGTTGCACAACAGTGTAAATGTACTTAATGCCACAGAACTATACACTTAAAATTGGTTAAAATGGTAAATTTTATGTTATGCATTTTTACCACAATTTTGAAAATTTAAGGCAGTTTACTGAATGTGATGATGTATCCTGGTTTGGCTCCTGGAACAGAAAAGGGAATTGGTATAAAAACTGATGAAATATGAATAAAGCATGGAGTTTTCTTGATACTCTCATACCAATGTTAATGTTTTAGTTTTGAGAAATGTACAATAGTTATGTTAGATACTAACATCAGGGGAAAACAGGTGATGAGGGTGTGGAGTATATGGGAACTCTGCTACCTTTGCAAGTTTTCTATAAATCTAAGATTGTTCCAAAGTAAAAAGTTTATTTAAAAGCACAAAATTGTGGGGCACCTGGGTGGCTCAGTATGTTGAGCGTCTGACTTCAGCTCAGGTCATGATCTCACAGCTTGTGGGTTTGAGCCCCATGTCGGGCTCTGTGCTGACAGCTAGCTCAGAGCCTGGAGCCTGCTTCAGATTCTGTATCTCCCTCTCTCTCTGACCTTCCCCTGCTCACGCTGTCTCTCTCTCTCAGAAATAAGTAAAATAAATTAAAAAATTAAAAAACCCACAAAATTGTTTCTGTTATGAGCCATCATTTTGAAAAGGAGATAGAAATGAGCAGCAGAAACAGTCTGACAGAAATCAGCAAGAGCTAGAACTCTTTTCTTTAAAAAAAAATATTTTAATGTTTATTTATTTTTGAGAGAGACTGAGACAGAGACAGAGACAGAGTGTGAGTGAGGAGGGTCAGAGAGAGAGGGAGACACAGAATCTGAAGCAGGCTCCAGGCTCTGAGCTGTCTGCACAGAACCCAGCGTGGTGATCACACTCATGAACCATGAAATCATGACCTGAGTCAATGTCAGACACTTAACCAACTAAGCCATCCAGGCCCCCCCGCCACCCCCCACTGCATTTTAAATAAAGTTTCCTTTATTCAGTTTCACAAGTACTCAAGGACTTTACTTGAGCAAGTGTCCCCTATTGTTCCTGCATTATTAACCCCTTCCNTAAATTAAAAAATTAAAAAACCCACAAAATTGTTTCTGTTATGAGCCATCATTTTGAAAAGGAGATAGAAATGAGCAGCAGAAACAGTCTGACAGAAATCAGCAAGAGCTAGAACTCTTTTCTTTAAAAAAAAATATTTTAATGTTTATTTATTTTTGAGAGAGACTGAGACAGAGACAGAGACAGAGTGTGAGTGAGGAGGGTCAGAGAGAGAGGGAGACACAGAATCTGAAGCAGGCTCCAGGCTCTGAGCTGTCTGCACAGAACCCAGCGTGGTGATCACACTCATGAACCATGAAATCATGACCTGACTCAATGTCAGACACTTAACCAAATAAGCCATCC
>NW_027527804.1:2223650-2232944 GCF_008692635.1 Crocuta crocuta
GCAGTGAGTCAGATGTGGGGCTTGAACTCATGCACTGTGAGATCATGACCTGGGCTGAAGTCAGACATTCAACCAAGTGAGCCACCTAAATTTTTTACTTTTAAATCATATATATAATGTGCCCAAATCGTAAGTGTTCAGGACAAGACATTTTTACAAAGTTAATGTACCCATGTAAACAAGAACCAAATCAAAATATAGAACATTATCATCACCCCAAACGTCTCCCATATGTCCCCCTCAGTCTTACCAACCACAATGAATTCCATTTGCTTTATTTTAAAATTTTTAATGTTTTTAATGTGTTATTATTTATTTTAGAGAGAGAGAGTGCAAGAGAGGAGAGGGGCAGAGAGAGAGGGAGACAGAAAATCTGAAGCAGGCTCTAGGCTCTGAGCTGTCAACACAGAACAGGATGCAGGCCGCAAACTCATGAACCATGAGATCGTGACCTGAGCCGAAGTTCGAGGCTCAACCCACTGAGCCACCCAGGTGCCTCTCATTTGTTTTAGTTTCTATTCAGTTTCAAAGATCCCTCCCCCTCCATATTTAATGGTTTGATTTAATTTGGGGGGATATATAAAACATAACTATGGTTTAAAAGTCAAAACTTACATTAGTAGTAATCTCTTTTTCCTCCTTCCCTCTCTTTCCTCCAATACCTAATTTGAAAGTATTTGAATACCAAATTTGAAGTAACATGGCATTTATTTGTAAATAAGAATCACACAGCATTTTTGTCAGAAATATTACATGGAGGGTAATTTCCAGAGCATTCTGAAGTACTCTGCAGTCCCCTCTATTCTGTTTAACTAATAATATTAAGTGAGCACCTACTCAAAGCAAAGCAAAGCACAGCAGTGGTAAGAAAGGTGAAACAAAGGCCTGTCTTTAGATGCCTCAAGTTCAATTAGGGAAACAGGCCTTGGATACATACTTCAAGTTCAGTGCACACTCTGAATATAACAGACATACAAAATTCTGTATGTAAATTACCATTCACAATAACAGCAAAAAGGAAAATCTGTAATGTATGTTTTAAAATTTTTTAAAATGTTTTATTTCTTTTTGAGAGAGAGAGAGAGAACAAAGAGGGGAGGGGCAGGGAGAGAGGGAGACAAAGAATTAGAAGCAGGCTCTAGGCTCTGAACTGTCATCACAGAGCCAGATGTGGAGCGTGAACTCATGAATGGTGAGATCATGACCTGAGCCAAAGTCCGACGCTTAACGAACTGAGCCACCCAGGATCTCTGTAATGTATCTTATTTTTGTTAGTGATTTTTCTAACAAAAAATATATTGGACATTTTATAAATAAGAATTTTTAATATTTTTAAGTGTTTATTTTTGAGAGACCATGAGAGCTAATAGGAGAGGGGCAGAGAGAGAGGGAGACAGGATCAGAAGTGGGCTCCACACTGACAGTAGAGAGCCTGATGTAGGGCTCAAAGTAATGAACCGTGAGATCACGACCTGATCTAAAGTTGGATGCTAAACTGACTGAGCCACCCAGGAACTCTGGAAGTCATTTTTGTATTTTATACAGGAGTAGTAACCCAACTTTATTTTTCTCCATACAGCAGTGCTTCTCAGTCTTTTTCAAGTGTCATGGCACAGAGAGAATATGATACCATATGCTTGGCATAATGTAGGAAACGAATGGGGCTGTTCATGGCCAGAGATGGAGGCTATCAGCTTGGGAGCTCTGGCCACTTTAGGTCTTGCCTGGCCATCCTAAGGGTCAAAGGGGATCAATAATAGCTCTACACTCCTGTAATCCATGTGTGGCTTTCTTTTTTTTTTTCATTTTTATTTTTATTTTTTTTTTACAAATAGTTTATTGTCAAGTTGGTTTCCATATAACACCCAGTGCTCATCCCCTCAAGTGCCCTCCTCCATGCCCATCTCCCCNCACCACCTCACACCATGTGTGGCTTTCAATATGACTGAGAAGTCCTGTCACACAGTGATCTACTCTTTCTAATACCGAACAATCCAACCTTCCCTTACTGTGAAATGGAAAGCTCATGCTTCTGAGCTCTATATTCTATTCCTTTAGTTTATTTGCCTTTTACTGTCCTACAGTTATTTATTAATTCTTATTCTTATTATCATCATTATTATTATATTTTGTAAGGTGTTTCAAATTGTAGAAGAGCAAGTCACTATTACTTTTTAAAATAGACTTAGGGGCGCCTGGGTGGCTTAGTCGGTTAAGCGTCCGANGACTTAGACATTCATAGACATTTATTCTTCTACATGCAGTTTAGAATAATTTTTTTTCAAATTCCTTAAAGTATCCTGCTGGCATTTTGATTGGAATAGCATTGAAGTGGTAGATTTAGGAAAAATTGACATCTTTACAATAATAAGTCATTTCATTCATCTGTATGGNATAGAGAATTTCTTTATAATTTGACATGGTATAGGGCTTCATAAATAAGACCCTGAAGTAAAGAATATAAGGTAAAGAAGTCATGAATTTTACTANAAAAAATTTAAAAAAAAAATAAAAATAAAACTGACAAGGCATTGATATCTAGAATTCCAAGGAACTTTGGCAAATTAACAAGAAAATAGCAGAAAACACAACAGAAATAAAAGGGCAAAGCATATTCATAAAATGGGCAACTCACAGGAGAACCTGGTTTGGCTAACAAGTCTATGAGGAGAGGCTAGATCTTGCTTGTATTCAGAGAAGTAAAAATTAAAATAACCACAAGATACCAAGTTATGCTCATCCAAATGACAAAAGTTAAAAAGATAACACCAAGTGTGTGTGATCATGTGGCTAAAAAGGAATCCTCAGCATTGCTGATGGGAGTGTAAGATGGTATAGCTTTTTGAAGAGCAGTGGGACAGCAGTTATTGATGATAACAATGTATACATTCTTACGACCCAGCACCTCACTCCTGAGTTTGTATCCTGAGGAATCTCTCCGTGGTTCTAAACTGGGATGCTTATGAGGATATTTATAACTGAATCATTTGTTTATCACAGAATTCATTTGTGTAAGGGATTAGAGGCAAATGAGGTGTCCATCAGTGAAGAAATACACATGTAAAGTATAGTGAATGCATACTAACAAAGATTAGAGGCCATAAAGTAGTTGTGCATATACCAGAGATCTTGAAAACATTCTTGTGAAAAAAATAATAGAAGATCTATAGCCCNACCACCACCACCAGCAACAACAACAACAACTATCTATCTATTGTATCTATGTATCTATGTATCTATCTTTCTATCTACCTATCTATCTCCTGGACTTACATCAGATACATTATAGAAGGTTCCTGTGAGTGGATAAGAATGAGAATGGAGATTTGGGCAAAGGAAACTAATAAAATAAAAGGAGGGGGCTTGTATGGACTAATGATAATATTTTGTCAGCTCTCTACACCTGAGTTCTAAACAACAACAACAACAAAGATATTTTTAAGTGTTAGGATAAGAGAGACAATAACCTCAACCAGGGAAATCGGAGAAGTCTTTTTAAAAGAGGTCAGATTTGAGCTGAGCTTTGAATGGTAGATAGAGCCTTGGTAGAGAGTTCTGGAAGAGAGGGGTATATTTGTCAAGGAAAGCACTTGGTTGAAGCCAAGTACAGGATGGATTTAAGTATGAGCAAGGAGACGTATGCCTGGAGTCTAGTCCGGGCAGGAGTGTTTAATGGAAAATAAGCGTGCAAAGACAAGTGAGATCGGATGGTGAAAAGGTTTTCAATGCCTAGTTAAGGAGTAGGGTTTTATTTTGAAAGCAATAGGGAGTGATTTACAATTTTCAAGCAGAAGAGCAATAGGATCAGATCTGAGAAGATCACTGTCCAGAGTGGTAAATGGCAGCAATGTTTGGATGCAGAGAGAACTCAGAGATTGTTGTCATTATCCAGGTGAGAGCCAATGAGGGCTTGAACTAGGGTTGGTTATTGGTCCCTAAGGGGATCAATAAGAGGAGTGTAGACATGGACTTGGAAAGTTGACAGGACCCGAGAAATAAATTAGAGTGGTGTCTCATCTTTATAGAGGATGTAGTAGAAACTTTAGGAGGTGTATAAAATCACTGAGAGAGGACCAAGAGCCTTTGGACAGAATGGAAGGAGCCAGTAAGAGGACTGACATGATAAAAGACTGAAGGACCCATAGTACCATGCAATGAAAGCCAAGGAGATGGTCCCAGAAGGGAAAAGAGTATTTAGCAAGGACTAATCCTGTAGAGAAGGTCTTTGGGATCAGAATTTAGCAGAAGTTACTGGTTACTTTTTGGAGAGTACTTTCAAGAGGGAGTTGTTGGTAGGCCTAGATTGCCAGGGGTTGGGAAGGGTGGTAAGAGAGGAAGAGGAAGCAGTGAGTGTTGTCTCATCTGTCAAGAAGTTTGTTCTGGTAGGGCACAGTGGTGGAGAGATCCCTGGTCAAGGAAGAAAGATTTTTGTTTTACTTTTGAGTATCAGGCAGACCAGAGTGTGTTTTAAAGACTAAAGGAAAGCAACCAGTCCAGAAGATATAAGGGGGAAGAAGGGTAGTTACTAGAATCGTATCCCAAGGGATAGGAGAGCTACTCTGAGTGCTGGAACAGCCTACCTGAAAATGCTCATCGAAAGCCAGCCTTGTTATACACATTGATTTACAGCTTTCCCCTTATGCCCCTTCGCCTTGCCTTTGGGGGATCTTTGCTCTCCCATATGTCCTTACTAGAGCCCACCACCACCATTTCACCCCCTTGCTTCCTTTTCTTCTCCTGGGTTCCAGAGAATGGTTGAAACTGTACTAAACAAACCTCTCTTTGTCAGTTGGCAAGTCAAGTGAAGCAATTAGCAGCTGGGTTCTCTGGCAAAAGGGCCTGAAGCACTCAAAGCCTTTAAGGGGAAAGAAAGTGCTTGAGGGTTTGTTTACCACTCAGCTTTTGGGGACAATAGTTTTTACCCTTGGCTATAACAGGCTTCACTGGGAACTTTATCAAATTCTGTGTTCACATTTTCTGAAACATTGCCAGCATCAAATCTAGAAGCTTTTCAAATCCTCACAACTAGAGAATGAAAAAAAAAAAAAAAAAGCTGTGATGGATGGCGGGGTTAGGGGGCATGGGGCCTCTTGCCCTGTTAACCTCCCCAGATCAGGCCCCTGGACTTGGGGACAGTTTTTTTTTATCTCATTTTCTACCCTAGGTCCTAGGGTTTGGCTAGTTTTGCTTCCTTTTCCAGCTGCCACTTCCTCTCTCCCCAATTTCCCACCTGGATTACCTCTCAGATTTAGCTTCCTGATTTATCCCTAGCTCTGCTTTCCCTGGGAAGCAGATCAATGCTTTAAGTCATTTAAACTGCTTTCATTCTACTGTCACTAAGGGAACAGTTGTGCGATGTAAGAAAAATGTAAATGACACTATGGAAGTGGGGAAGGTACAGTGAGCTTTGACCATGTACGCTACCTGCTTCTCTCCTTATATAACATGCCATTGACTCTGCATCAGCTGAGACCATCACCCTTTGAGCTGGATACTAGACCCAACTACAAGGTCTTCGGTCTGTGGTGCACGTGGCACGGCATTGCCAGCAATGGATTTTCTCCACATGTGCCTCTCCAGGTTGTGCTCTCTGGCCCCGGATCTTGTGTTGACAATACTGACTCAAGTACTAAATGCTCTCCACCATTCATATCTTATAGCTAGTTCAGACCTCTCACTTTGAGCAAAGCCAACTTTCCCAGTAAATCATCTGTTCATCAGGAATTGTTAGCTCCTTTCTGGATCACTCTCCAGCCAGGACCCCAAGATCAGCTGTATCAACAGGGCTCTCATGTCCTCTGCTTGGACCTATTCCCTCCTCCGTGCCCCCATCGTCACCCCCATTACTTCTGATGTATGTGCCAGAGCCCAACCCTGGAAACCCCCACTCCCTGTTTTGCCTGCTCGTACTCCTGCACTGCCAAGTATTGTTTGAGGAGGCCTTCCCGACAAAAACATGTTCTCTAGTGTCAACAAAGCTCTCAGGGTTGCTTGGCAGCCCTTCACACTTTACTAACAGCTGACTTCCTTCCTGCCCATAGCATCTCCTCCTGGCCCTTTCTGGTCACCTTCAACCCCAAGTACCTTCTTTCTTAAACCTTGCTTCCTACATTTATTGAGAAAATTGAGTTCAATTTGAAATGGACTTTCTCCACTTCCCTCTTACCAAACTTGTCCTGGGCTTTTTAAAAAATATATATCTTTCTCCACTCTCTGATTTGGAGGACTAAAAGCCCCCTCCTCTATTTCTAAGACAAACTTACCAACATTCTTTGGTTGGGTTCAGAATCATATCCCTCCTGCCGTTCTCTGCCTTATGATATACTCATGTGTGTACATAACTCATCTTTCTTTTTTTTTTAAGTTTTAAAATTCATGTTGAGAGAGAGAGAGCATGAGCAGTGGAGGGGAAGAGAGAGAGAGAGAGAGAGAGAGAGAGAGAGAGAATCCCAGGCAGGCTCTATGCAGTCAGCACAGAGCCCAACGTGAGCTCAAACTCATGAACCATGAGATCATGATCTGAGCTGAAATCAAGAGTCAGACACTTAACCAACGGAGCCACCCAGGCGCCCTCATAACTCTTCTGTCTGACTCAGAGTGACACCTCAAGGGCAAGGTCCATGTTCCATTTCTCTCTGTGTTCCCAGTATGTAGTATTAGGGCTGACACATAGGAAGCTCTCAACAAATGTTTACTAAACTGATGAGTTGTGAAGGGACCAATTAGAATGACTTGAGGCTTTGCGCTTTGTGCATATACTTAATGGGTTAATGAGAGTGCCACCGGGCAGCAAGAAAGATGAAGGGAAGAATCAAGAGGGCTCAATAAGGTTCAGAAGCAGGTTTTTTGTGGACTTATATAACGTTGTGGTGGGAGTATTCTACCTAGAATTGACCTGTCACTTTATAAAGGGAGTAGTGGAAAGAGCACTAGAGTGGGAATAAGAAGGTCTGGCTGTACCGCTCATAAGCTGTGTGGCCATGGACAAGTTAATTAACCTCTGAGCCTCAATTACTTTCTCTTGTACATTGAGGATGAGGTTATTATGAACGTTAAATGGAGTTGTGGATGTGCAAATACTTTGAAATTTGAATCCCCTCTCCATTGCAAGCTGGTAGCTCTTATTCTTGATGCCACTATGACCCTGGAGCTTCTACTTTTCATCTACACCACAGCTGCCATCAACCCCTGCAGCACATCTTTCCTGTTGCACACAGAAGCTAGATTTCGTCTCAGCTTCTAATTGTCCATCATGTAAAAGGGAAAGATATCAGAATTGTGGAGCCCCCGCTTTCCACTCACCTTTGCTATCTCCTTTTTGGCCTGTATGTATCTCACTTTGAGCAAAGCCAACTTTCCCAGTAAATCATTTGCTTATCAGGAATTGCTGATTGTATGTATCTGTGTGTATGACTTCACTGGTCCATGGGGGCTACTGCATACAGTTGGTGGAAGATACAAATCACCCCATCTTCTGAAATTCAAATCCATGGCTGACTGAGAGATATATGGTGGACTATGCTAGAACACCAATAGGTCCTACCATTTTCACAGACTCCTGTGCCTGTGGGCCTGTATATTTGGGTTGGAATGTGTCTCTCTTTATCTGCATAGGTGTGTCTATGAATATGGGGTTTGGGTCTTCAAGAGAACTTCACTGAGAGTATGTGAGTAAGTTGTTCCTCTCCCTTCAATGCCCCTTCGTCCCCTTTCAGAGCTCCCTGAGCTGTTTGGCAAGGTCCCGACAGGGAATTTCTTTGATGCTACCCTTCTTTTATTCTCCTTCTGTTTAAGGATCAGTAGCTGGTTATTCCACGTTCCCTCCTACTCCCAAAACTTGATGGCTTCTCATCAGAGACTTGGGGAAGCCAACATCGATCCAGAAGCAATCAGCTCACACCATCTCAGTATTGGAGCAAAGGTTGTGCAGTATATCAATGATGGGTAATTTGTTATGTTGGAGAAAAAAAAACTGCCACATGTATTCCTTGTCTAATGGAATAGATACACTGCAGCAAAAATCACTGTCAAGTGAATTTCTTGAAAATCCTCTTTCACTGTGATTTTTATTATAAAATTTTATTNTGCAACACAGTCAATCTGCCCCCACCTTTCTCAGATTTAAATTCTCCTCATATCATTTTTTTTTTCCCTACTGAAACCTCCTCCTCATAGGCTCTTATTCATTTCAGGGCTTACTGCCTATAAACCTAGCAAATGGGAAGGGGGTCGAAAATTGGAAGTTTGGTTATTAGAGTATATTTCTCCCAAAGCAGAGCTTTGTCAGTGGAATGAACTCTCAGCCCCTTTCAGATACATTGTCTCAACTGATGCCCAAGGCAACTCAGGAAATAGGTGGGTCATGTAATATCCCCATTTCACTGATGAGAAAACTGAGGTCTAAAAATGAATTGGCTTTCTCAAGAACGTGCAGTTAGAAAGTGAGAACAGGGAATAGAACCTAAATCTTAAGATTCTGCTTTAACCAGGAGACTTTTCTGAGAGGCAATTGCAATATCAAATCTAGNGAGAGAGAGAGAATCTTAAGCAGGCTCCATGCCCAGTGCAGAGCCTGACGCAGGCCTCCACTTGGGGCTCGATGTGGGGCTTGGCATGGGACTTGATCTCACAACCATGAGATCATGACCTGAGCTGAAATCAGGAGTCAGACGTTTATCCGACTGAGCCACCCAGGCGGGCCTACCAGAAGGCTATTTTAAGAGTCCTGTGTCATCAAATCATACATACACAAGTTGGCTTCTAAATTCTAAGAAGTAAAACAATATTATGGCAAGTTCAATATTTCATGTTCTTCCAACTCTTATATCAGTTTTAGATTAAAGTCATCCCAAGTAGAGCTGTATTTATTTTCTCATGCAGTCCAGAAACTCAGTGCATGTTTGTAGTACACGGGGGCTCTTTGTATAGACTGCATGTCCATTCAAAGGGATGTGGGGGCTCATTCAACTATCTGTAATCATTACAGAAGTGGTTGTTCTGTTTTTTATTTTTATGGCTGATGATTGGCCATATTTATACTGTTATTTGATTTTTGGTTCTTATACTTCCTAATTATAATATTGACACAAAAAGAAAATTTGGTCTGGTTTTAGATGTAGTTTTATGAATATGTTATAGACAACAGGAAGACCTGAAAATTCTTCATCAACTTATTTGCTTCTATCTAGCAGACACCTCTGCTTCATCTTATTTTAACAATTATTGGCGTTCCCTGGGGGCAAGGTAAAATATAACATGTTTAAAAACAAAATTCTCCAATTTCTGCTCAGGTCA
>NW_027527804.1:2233242-2237670 GCF_008692635.1 Crocuta crocuta
CCTATAGTCTCTTTTCTGCTCTTAATTTAATATGCTAGCATTAGGGACTCATAGCACATCAGAACTTGTCTACAAGAGCCTAGAAAACTGTCCATTGTCCACAGACCAGTTAAAGAGGCCATTTTAACTGTATAATAATTAAAGGAGAAGGAGGAGAAGGGGGGGGAGGAAATTCAACACAAAGAAATCTCCTGTCTTTTTAAGTTCTAGGGAGTACCATTCCTTCAAATGTCTGTTATGACTTAATTCTATTAAATGAATTTCTATTAAATATTACCTGTTCCAGTGAAAAGATTGGGTAAATTTAGATCAGTTGTTCAGCTGTCAGTGAAACTGGCAATATTTCTTGCCCAGAGTAGTTCTTACTGCCTCTTTTCAAGTGGGTTTGGGTTTCTACCTTCAGAGCATTATTCAACGAAGAGAGGTAATGTAGCTTGGTGGAAGAAACAGAGACTTTTGTATCACCAAAATTAGCTTCACCAATTGCATGATGTGTGACCTCAGGCAAGTTCCTTACCTTCTCTGTATTTGGATTTCTGCTTCCTCATCTGTAAAATGAGTCTAATAGCCACCTATTAGGGCTGTTAGAGGATTGAACGAGATGGATTCAAGGAGATGGGACTTTGGAAGAGCTTGGTAGAAAGAAGGTCATTAATATGTTTTAGAAGAGAAATGTGAGTGAACAGGCAGAAAGGAGGAATGCAGAGTGTTGACTAGCAAGAGTTAACTTTGTCACTCTGGGAGGTGTCTTGCCGAAAATTTCAACACGCTGACAATAGCCAATGGAATGGGTGTGTGTGTCTTTGCAAACAAAACATGTAGATGCATGTCTTCATGCCTGGGCTGGCTGCTGCAAACACTGATTATAGCTTAAGAGCCAGAAAATAAATGTGTTTTCCTTTGTGTGTTGAGGGCAAGCCTCTGATACTGCTTCTTAGCTGTGTCAGACACTAACAATTTGGGAGGTTCACACTCTGCTAGACACTGATCAGCTTTTATGTACATATGTATGTATGTATATATATGGGTAAGGTCACTGCCTTTGCTAGAAAATTGTAGATGATGCTATTATCATGCTGAACCAGGGTTTCCTGGGCCACAAAATGGGTCTGTATATCTGTATGATATGAGTCTTTGTCATACACTAGACCTATTCTTCACCTACTGGTATTCTTTATGCCTTATTCGCTTCTATAGACAATGCTAGCCCATTAGTGCTATGACTAAGAGAATGGAGTGTGAGGCTCTTTGGATGGCTGTTTCCATATGTTGTAACAGAAGGAGCACAGAGTTGATTGGGAGCCCCTGACACCAGCTCTGCTCCCAACCAACTGTATGACATGGGCAAGCCCAGTCAGCTAACTGGTTTGCAGCTTGGTGCCCTCAACCTACCACACAGATGTGTTGTGATCCTCCAAAAGAAGGGCAAAAGGAAAAGTATTCTGAAGTGTCTTAAATATTCTGCCCTTGGGGATGTTATCATTAGTTTCTTTCTCACCACACATTTCATGGCTAAGAGAAAGACCGCAGCTATTTAGGCCAGAGTCTGATAAGTTATTACATTTCCTCTACCTCAACCCCATACCTAAAAGGGGAATTCCAGTTGGATTGTAAGGGCAAAGTGTAGAATTCAAGTCACCTAGTCCTTAGGCTGCAGGTCAAGGAGTCGGCGATCTCTGCTTCATTTTCCCCAAAGGCCACACAGTTGGGTTTTCAGGATAGCAACAAAGTCTTTCAATCTAATTTTTCCCCCAGCTAATGAGACTTTGGAGGCAGCCTTCTCAAAGCTTCCCAAGTGCACATTTAACTCTGCATTTTCATGCACTCCACAGTTACACCTTTTCCCCGCAATTATATGTTGAATGTCTGCAGGATACTAGACACAGCATCTCTGGAGATACTGTGGTAAAAGTGTCAACTGAGCTCCCTGCCCTCTCAGACCTACAGTCTAGTGAAAACAGCAGGTGCAGAATTTCCCTCCCAAATGGTCCCAGGTATCTTAATCCCCACTTCTCCAAAGGTGGACTCCTCAACTTCCATCCAAGGCTCTTCTTCTCCTAGGCTTCAGCTCAGTGAAGAGATCCACTCAGTTGCCCAACCAAGAAACCTGGGAACCATCCTTCACAACCCTTTCTGTCTTATCTCCAAATTCCAACCTAGCACAAAGTTTTATTGTTTTTACCCTCTGAACTCTGTTTCAAATCTATCTTCTCCCTGTCTTTACTACCATGAATGTAGTCCAGGTCACTGTTATTTCTCTCCTGGAGGTCACAGCCTCTTCACTGGATTCTGTGTCTCTGGCCTTGATTCCCCATCCACTCCTTTCCTATATGTGCAGAGTTTATACTGCATGGACTTTGATAAGTTCCTTTTCCTTTCTGGACTTCAGCTTCTCCACTCTGAACTGGATGATTTCCCAAGTCTTGTGCAGTTCTCTTTTCTGTGGCTCTGTGATCAGATGGTTCTTGATTGCACTCTGGTGCAGGTATATAGGCTTCCAACAAAGGTGTTGCGGTACCTGGCCACTGGCTTCTAGGTGTGTATATTCATTCCTTCATTTCTCCATTCATTCAGCATTTACTGAGGTCCCACTGTGTACTAGGCAGTGTACTCAGTACAAGTGATTCAGTGAGGAATAAGACACAGGACTTGCCCTCAAGGAGCTCAATCTGTTGGGAGTATAAGCACAAACAGGCAACCTAGCCCATACTGTGGGGTGGGGGCAATCATGGAAGGCTCCCTGGAGGAGCTGATAACTTTTTTGGGGTTTCAATGATAAGTAGGAGCTAACGAGGAGAGCAGTGACATGTACAAATGCCCTGGGGCAGGATTCTAAGAGAAAGTAAAGCAAGATTAGAGGTTGGCAAACCAACTAGGAGGCTGTGGCAACACTGTAGGGGAGACATGAGGAAGACCTGAAAGAAAACCATGGGGATAGAAAGAAATGGGTAGGTTTGAGTTGTATTTTGGAGGTGGAATTGACAGTTCTTGCTGGTGGATTGGATGCGGAAGATGAGGGAAAGATAGAAGTCGTGGGGAACCCTTGGGTCTCTGGTTTAGTCAACTTTGTGGATAGACTGTCATTTGCTGAGTTAGTTCCATTAACTCAAGAGGATGGGGCTGGTTTAAGGAATGGGTTTAAGGAGATGATGAGTTCAGCTTTGGTCATGTTGAGTTTGGGATGGAATATCCAAGTGGAAAAGCCTGATAAGCCATTAGCTAGAAGGATCTGGCAAACCGAGAAAAGAAATTGGGACTGGAGGTTCAGACTGGGGAGTCATTAGCATGTAGAGGAAATTCTTTTAAAAGAACAAGCCCAAGAGAACCAGGACACCAACACTGAGTAAGAGGGGAAATGCTCTCACAGACGTGGGATGCTGGCAGACATGCTCATTCATTCCTGGGCACATATCTCTGCCCCAAAGAGAGTTTCTCTGTGATATCTGTGCATCACCCACTTAAACTTAAGAGAAGAAACATTGGGTACCCAATCATAACTTCTCCGTTTTACCATAAATGACACCTAAAGAGGAAAGAGAACTGATACTTTCATGCCAGGTGTTTTCATTAACTCACTCAAATGCTTACAATAACCCTACACCAGAGCTATTATTCCTCAGAGCCCTAGAGACTCAGAGTGGTTAAGTCACTTGCCCAAGGTCACATAGCTATTTAATGGCAGTAAGGAGATTTGACTCCAGATCTGTCTGATACCAGATCCAGCACCATGATACCAGGTAACAGCACCAAACCACCTCCTGCTATATAGCTGGGCCCTTAGGAAAGCTTGTGCACACCCCATTTTCCCTTCTGCTTCATAGATATCATTTGCATCCCCTAGCTTAATGCTTTGCTCTCCATTAAAATACAAATCCCCTTGGGGAGAAGTAAAGCTCTAAGTTGTTGTCTGTCATTTATGCCTCAGTGGGAATGAGTTTCAGATTCTTCCATAGGCATAAATTTTAATTTTATGGGAGAAGGACACTGGAAACTTCAGGGAGGGTTAAGAAGAGAGACAGGGCCTAGTAATGAAAAGTCAGCCCTCTCTCAGTTTCACAATTCTACCTAGTCTGAAGCTTGTGTTTTTAAGATTCTTAGATGCTATTCCTCCATATGTATACTACAATAGTCTCCTCTTATCCATGGTTTTGCTTTCTGTGGTTAACCATGGTCCAGAAGCAGGTGATCTCTTGACCATAGGTCAGAAGGTCAGTAGTAGCCAAACCTTACATCATAGTGCGTATGTCATTGACCTCACCGCGTCTCATAACGTAAGCATTTTATCATCTCACATCATCACAAGAAGGGTGAGTACAGAGCAGTAAAGATATCTTGAGAGAAACTACATTCACATACCTTTTCTTACAGTATATTGCTATAATTGTTCTATTTTATTATTATCATAAATCTCTTCTGTGCCTAGTTTAC
>NW_027527804.1:2237743-2238711 GCF_008692635.1 Crocuta crocuta
ACTGGGGGTCTTGGAATGTATATCCACGAATAAGAAGGGACTACTGTCCTTTATATGCAGACCCATTGCTGAGTCTGTCACCCAGTTATGTGGGGCTGGGGCTTTGGATGTAGTCTGATAAGGTGACCTTTAACTGCATACTAACCCCAATGCACTGTGGTCAGCTACAGGCAGCCAGTCTGGGCTTCAGTCAGGGACCAAAGTTCTTGGCCTCAGGCATTCTCTTGAGTCCCAGTTCATTCTCTTGAGAATTAGACCCTGCTGTGTATATCTAAAATCCTGAGCAGATGGAGGCAGGAGAGCTTGTTGGAAAGACTTGGAGGAGTCCCTTCTGCCCTGTCTGGGTCTATTTGCCAAAATAAATGGCATGTATCAGGGCAGGGCATTGGTCCAAGCCCATTGAAATTCTGCTAGCAGTCCAAACAGTGATGGTGTTTCAGATTGATTCTGCGAAATGATCAGAGTTAGGAAGAGAGAAATGATGTGTGAGCATCTGGCTGCCGCAGCCTACTGATGGGGACAGTCCCAGGGGCGGGCCCGGGGGACCTGGGGCAGCCTAAAGGATCCTCTAGGACATCTGCCACTGGCAAACATGGAAAGAGCCACACACTGGCAGCAGGCAGTCTGGTTTGAGTCCTATGCTGTTCTCCTCACCAGCTATGTGACCTGAACAAGTCCTTCCCCTTCTCCTGGCCTGACCTCCCCCCCAACTCCACGTATAAAACAGAACCTAACTGAAATGGTCTCCAAGGGCCCTTTCTGCTCAAACATTCTGTGACTTCTCTGACACTGGTTTGATTTTGATTGTAGTGAGTGAGAGAGGCCCACCCACCCACCTGCCTATCTGTAGCAGCACTGTTCTCACACTGACCTCTGCTGGCCATTATGAAAAGTGCCACCGATAGCTCCTTTGGAGGAAGAAAAAGCAGCTCATCATTTAGTATTAATATTCAGCAAAATGCCTGGCA
>NW_027527804.1:2238726-2249402 GCF_008692635.1 Crocuta crocuta
ACTGCGACAGAAACACTGTGCACTGGAGACGAGCAAAAAGAACACACAGCTGTAAGCACAGAGTAAGCATATATAGAGATGGCTGACAAAACAACGCAGAAAAGAAATGTGTCTCCTTTTATTTATTTTTTTTTGCCATCTTCATTTGTTTGTGGTGCTCTGTACCACTGTACCAAAGGACCTCAATGGGTAGGAAGATTCCTTGTCTCATATCCTATGACTTCAGGCTCCAGAAGGGCCTGGCACCACACTGAGGAGGTGGTTCTGAGCCAGTAGTACCTCAGAAGCGTCGAGACATCCCCCAGGCCCTGCTTTTGGCCCTTAGACCATCAGTCTGAGAGGCTTCTAGCTGGGGCCAGTCCAGACACTGTACCTCAGAGGTACACATTCACCTGAGGGGTGCCATTTCAAAAGCCCCTTTGAAAAAAGAATTAGAAATAAAAGAAGCCATGAGTTCTTTAAGAGACCCACTTTAAGCTCTCCGGCTGGAAAGGAGGAGTCAGCTCTACGACTGTGGCAAATTCAGCATGGCCACACAGCCAAGAGAAAGGAAGCGGGCCGTGGAATCCCGCCTTTTCTGGATGGAATCAGATTTCCTGTAATGTCCATCCCTAGAATTGCCCCACTCACTCTTTTTAGTTACTCTTGCTGAGTGTGTGCTCAATAAAGGCAAGAGACCAGAGCTGGAATGTGCCAGCCCATGTGCCCAAGCCAGGCACTTCTCGGGCTCTAGTGATGTGAGCAAGATGGGAATTGGGCCACACTACAATCTGCTCTCTCAGTTCAATGGTTTATCGTGCTCTCCACCTCCCATCCCTTGATGTGGGAAAGCTTTGGGCAGGGCTCAGATTTGGGTCAAGCATTCAGTGCCCTGACTGCATACTCTCTGCTAGTAATAACATGGCCTCAGCAAGTCCATCCTGCCCCATCCTCCCACCAACTGGTCTCCTCCTCCCCAACAGCTGGTTCTTATCTGTCTCCCTTGTTCCAGCCTCAGGCATGCTGCCCTGGCCTCAGGCTTACACACACATGTTCTCCTGAATGCTCATGGATGAGTTTCAGCCCAGAATTGCTGTCTTCTTCCCATCTGCCCTTTCCCATCCCCAAATGTCTGAGTGTTCCCAATTTGCTACCATATCAAGTCTTCAACTTTCCTTCCTTGCTTTCCAGGCCCACCTCATTNTCACAAACCCTCCATGGCCACTCCTTTCTTTGCGTTCCTGCACTACCTAAGCTCTGTTCTGGATTTGTACCATTTGCTATACTTTCAGATACATTAGTCTTGAACGCTAGGCCCCCATTTTAGACTTCTTTGTTAATCCTCAGCACCCCAGCACTGTTTTTTAAAGTATTGGTCTTTTTCTTTTTAGTTTTATACACAAACACACACACACGTAATTTATTTTTCTTTTTAGTTTCATATATATATATATATATACATATATANCTAGTAGAGGCTGTATGTTGGGTGCTGGAGAAGGTCAAGTGGTGGTGAGTGGTGCCCCCAGAAAATTGCATCTCTTCAGTAAAAGGATTTTTGTACTTCATTGCAAGAGTCCTTGGTCTTTGTGGGCCTGATTGACACTGGAAATTTTACTCCTAAGGCCCCACACAGCTGGTGACCACTTGCATCTCCAGTACCTGACTGAAGCCACTACAGAAAGCATCTGTCCTGTTTCCAGCCTTTTAAAAAGTAACTCTTGAAAATGAATATTAAAGGGCATGTTTAATGGGCTTTTCTGAGTTTTTCACAGGTCTGTAGGAAATTACAGAGAGTCAGTAAAAGGGCCAAGAGGTAGAGATGAGAAGCGTTCGTGAAAATAGGCTTTGTATCTGGTATGATGTTGTGTTCTCTGAGAGGTAATGCACATTACTAATGGTTTTTGTTTTTCTGCCAAGAAAATTCAGTCCCTACTGGGATTTGTTCTAAATGATAGACTAGCCAGCCTGTGCTGCACCCACTGGGGTTAATTCTCTGTCTCGGTCAGCTTTGAAATGTCAGCCTGAACTTTCAGACTTAATTGTTACAGACACTTTATAACTAAAGCATTCAAAATCTTCAAGCTGTTCCCTCTTGCTATCATAATTGATACTTAGTGGATATTCTCAGGCTTCTTGAATTTTACACATTCAAGAGTCTACAGATGGTGGGTTGAAGGGAAAGAGATATATAGAAAAGGAACACATAACAATGTGTGTGTGTGTGTGTGTGTGTGTGTGTGTGTGTGTNACAGGTTTGCCTGCCCATAGATTTCTGGGTTCTCCCTTCTCTGGACTCCCAAGGCAGTGTTCTTTAGACATTGCCATTTCTGAACTTCACTGCAAGTATGTGGTTGGCCATTTGAATGGGAGTTATAAAATGTCATGATGTTCTCCAGCATTCTGTTCTTTTACTATTTTGACAATCTGATGGATGCCCTGGCATTAACTAGGAAGAGGACAATATTATCCCGCCTGAATAACTAATCTCCTAAGAAGTACAAAGTTGAAGGATCTTGGTGCACATGAATCTTATTAAATGTGCTTATAAAATATGTTCTATCCAAATAAGCTTAGCAGCCCCTAAAATAGCCTTTTCTGATCCATGTCTGGAACTTTGGCATGCTTCACAATTCTCTAAGCCAAAATTATTTAGTGAAGTGATGACAGTGTTTTCTGCATATGGGAAAATGAGAAGTGTTGATGTTAAGTCCTCTATTGACTAAGTGCACTCCTTCTCTCCATCTTAGGGGCGACCAGGACCAATCGGAATTCAAGGTCCAACAGGTCCTCAAGGATTTGCCGGCCCTAGTGGTTTATCAGGGTTGAAAGGAGAAAGGGGCTCCCCAGGCCCCCTGGGACCATATGGACCAAAAGGAGATAAGGTAAAAGCACCAAAACGTGATTTTTCTTTGACTGATGAACCACAGGTATGAAGGTGAAAAGTTCTAAATCTCAGTTCTCTTCTTTTATGGAAATAATACTAATCCTGAGTACCTTGGTGCCTGGCTATAGACTATAATAAAAGACAGGCTGTGTGATATGCTGCTAAAGGATCAACCTATTTCTAGAGAGACTCCCATGACAAGCAAGCCATAAAGTGCGTGTATTGGCTACTTGCTAGACACGTGGGCTTGCTGGGGTGGGAATTCACGTGGGTTTTGAGTGTGCCTGGGTCAGAAGTTCAATCAGATGGGCCATAGAGGTTGGGAATCCAAGCAAGGAGCCTGGGACGCAAGATGTCAAAATGCTTGAAAGCAATCTGGGCCACACATGTAGAGACTGGGAAGCAAGAAAGGAGATTGATCATGTCATAGTAGCTGGCTGAGTTTAGCAGCTTAGTTTATGTTCCTTGCAGATTTTAATCACCTCCTCTTCGCCCCATTGGTAAGGGAGAAACTCCCAGCCTAGGGTTCTGAGTATGGCAGAAGACATGACACCTGATGCTGGACAGAAAAGATTGACAGCAAGTTTGTTAGTCACATATACAGCTCAAGGTAAAAGGACACCACATACCACACAGGCCGCATAGGAGAGGCAGACTTTGTAGTGTCAAAAGGGTAAGGTGCGTCTTGGCTCCTGAGGGAGGATGTGGTTGGCTTGTTTGAATAATTCAGTGGGTCATCAGGGAACTGAAACCTGACTCAGGGATAAGGAGGAACTGTACCTACTGTTTGATGGGGAGGGCCGTTTGCCTAGGAGACTTCATCTAGGGGAGCAGAGTGATGGGGAACTTGTGGTTAAGCCTTTTGAGGCCCTCCCTCCCAGTTTTCCCAGTTTCAAAGCAGCTTGTCTTACTGAGCCATCATTTTAGGTCTTGCACCACATTGCTTAAGATAAAAACTGATCTCAGAACACAGACATGTTTAAGACCTTAGGTAGAGGCAAGGTGACACAGTGTAGAGAGGGAGGTACAAAACACTTCTTAACAACTTAGGCCACGAATCACAGGAACAAACTCACCGAATCTAATGGTTAACAGTTGGATTGTCTCTTACGTTCCTCTCCTTACTCTTTTTTTTTTTCCCTAGGGTCCCATGGGAATTCCTGGCTTTCTTGGCATCAACGGGATTCCGGTGAGTGTGTCCGAAGAGGTATTTTTTTTTATTACCACTTCTAGGTTGTGCCTCAGAGCTCGAGCATTTTAGCCTTAGCAACATCCTGTTGCATGCAAGCATACTCTGGTCAAGTGTTGAGATGCATGTGATAAGGTTTGAAGAGATATGTTCACACACACTTTCCCTGGGATTTAGTTACAGACAGCACTAAATCAGATGGTTGGGACAGGTGCAGGCAGAAGAAACTATCAATATCACATTCAGAGCACATACATACTCATTATAAGAAAATTATGAAGACACATGATATTAGACAGAAAAATACTTAGAGATATCTTGATACAATTTATTCCAGTAATTTGTTCTCTTCTGCCTTATCTCATTGCAGAGTGAATTTCCCTTTAGTTTTTACAAACTGACCATTCCAAAGACCACTTGCAGGCAGCCTTTTCCCTTTATCGAAAGACTTGGTTTTGCCAGAGATAAGTGAGGAATTTGGAGCTTACAGATATCTCTTTTTCTCATTCCATCCAGTCCAACCCCTTAGGTTCTCCATTTTCACCCTATATCCCTACTTACCTCACCACTGGGGAATCCATGATAACATTTCGCCAGCCTTGAAAATACAGTATTTGCAACTTGCTTCTACCAATTTTTGGTTATGCCTTTCGTGCATCTCTATATACTACATCTTTAGCCTGAGCTGTGTTTGTCTATAACAGTGCTCTTCAACCTTGTTTAAGAGAGGACCCAAATGTTGTATGGAAGCTCAGAGTACAGATCAGAAAGAAGTAGAGCTTCTTCATTTCAAGAAGGTGTTAAAACCTACTTTTATCCTTTCAGCAGCCTCGAAGGGGTTCTTCTGAACCATATCTAAGCACAGTTTGGCAAATCCTAGACTTGAGAGCTTCTTGTGTGATACTGCATAACCATCTAGTATCAAGGAAGGGGGCTTAAATCTCTTTGTGGCAATCTCTGGGTACTTCTTGGGCACTGGCTAGGTGCTGTTGCTCTACTATGAGGATACAGAAAAAGTTTATGGATCTACCCTCAAAGATACTATCATTTGATCCATTTTCTTTCCAGATCATCACACACTTGTAGAGTTGGAGGACAGAAGTCTTGCTTTCTTGTATTTCTTATATATCAACAATAAGCCACCAGAATTCTGCATTTTATTCAACTGCAGAGTCTGCAAAATGCCCAGAAATGGGCCAGTGGGGAAATAAGAGGGTGGGTTGGCTGTCCGTTATAACATCCTCTGGCATTTTCTCCTGGCTGTGTTCCCATCTGCACTTTATCCAGAGCCTCCACTCAGACTGTTTATCTTCTGGGAGCCAGTGGATGAGGAAAACTAGAGAGCTGGAGATCGCCTCTTCCATTCCTCCTGCAGAGCTGGCTTCTACCCGAGATGAGTAGGGGGTTTGAAGCTTGCAGCAATACTGTGTCCTTCATCCTGTAGTCTTTTTCTAATGGGGGCTGGAATGAAGTGAATCCTGTGATGCAGAGGTTGATTCCAATTCTGACCTAGAACATGCCCCAGGGTCCAGCTAGACACTTCTACCTCCAACTCGTGGCCAAGAGAGCCCTAGACTTTGCGAGGATTGATCACTTCTTTTTGGGGCTCCATTGCTTGGGAGAATGAGTTGCAGGTGTCCAGATTCCTCCAATTGAATGTGCCACTCCTAATAGAAGTCCCCACTCCCTTGGCCTTATTCTTGACCAAAGGTTGTATGTGTTTTCTTTTGACTAATGATTGCGTTATTTTCAAGCTCCAAGCCTCTCACTCCATGAAATGATTTTCCATTGTTCCTTCCCTCTTTTCCATCTATTTGAGATGTATTTACTGAGCACCTTCTGTTCACCACCTACCTCTCCTAGTCTCTTAGAAGTCCTTGGTGTCTTTTCCATGCACCCTAGCTCCTTATTACATATGGCCCACATTATTTATTAATTGTCTTGTGTGATGGTCTTATCTAGCTTTCTTGAAAGCACAGAATAGGTCTTCTGCTCCATCAGAAGCCTCAGAGACCCCAGGGCTGAATTCACCATGTACAAAGAACACTAGAGGGGTGCCTAGATGGCTCAGTCCATTAAGCATCTGACTTTGGCTCAGGTCATGATCGTGAGTTTGAGCCCCGTGTTGGGCTTTGTGCTGACAGCTCAGAGCCTGAAGCCTACTTGGGATTCTGTGTCTCCCTCACTCTCTCTCTGCCCCTCCCCTCCTTGTGCTCTGTCTCCCGCTCTCTCAAAATAAATAAATACTAAAAACATTTTTAAAAAAGAAATATGTGAGGGACTGACTCCAACCTCTAGTGCCTACAAAAGCAACAGTTCTCAGACTGGCAGGACTCCCTCAGACACAGGAAAACACAGACACCATTGGCCTAGTCAGACTAATTATTTTGCTCTACTTTCAGCAGCTGAAACCAACAGCTTCCCCAACACATCTTACTAAACTGGGTCACTGCACAAATCTGACTCCCCTTTTAATACCGGCAGATCGCTAACATATGTGTCACTGGTTTTAGTCCCCAAACTCCGTTTTTGCATCATGTAGATAGTTTTGACATGAGTGAGCAAGTAATCATTGTATGATCATCCCAGTCTGTGCACCAAAGGCCACAGCAACCAATGGGAGAATGAACAAACAAGGATTCATCAAGATAGTCAACATTAGCACAATGTAGACCAGGGGTGGTTTTTAATGATATCACAGCTGTGAGTTAGGGCTGTTGTTACCTACAAGAAATATGTGTTTACCAAATGTTTTCAGTTTTGGGGGCACCTGGGTTGCTCAGTTGGTTAGGCCTCCAACTCTTGATCTTGACTCAGGTCATGATCTCATGGTTTGTGGGTTCAAGCCCCACATGGGACTCTGTGCTGACAGCATGGAGCCTGCTTGGGATTCTCTCTCTTTCTCTCTCTCTCTCTCTCCCTCTCTCTCTCTCTCCCTCTCTCTCTCTCTCCCTGCCCCTCTTACTGCTCACTCTCTCTCTGTTTCTCAAAAATAAATAAATAAACATCAAATGTTTCAGTTCAAATAAGTTGGGAGCATAAATTTTCAAGTTGTCCTTTGCAATTTATGTTTAGCTTTTTTCATGGAGTTAATCTCAAACATTTCCCTTCCTAAAGACTGGTAAATGAACACATCAGACTTATACCTTCAAAGTGAACACTTACTACTCACTGAAGGGAAATTTTCCCTTTGAAGTCTGAGTTCTGAGGAACATGGCTTTTCTGGATTACAGTGCATCTTCTTATTCTGTGCATTTGGTCCCTTGTGTTTATATAGAACCATGGTTCCCTCCCTCAAAGAGCTACTCTCTCAGAGAGTTGGCACACACGTATGTAAAAGCATTAGCTAACATCAGAAAAGGCAAAGTGCCAGAAATGCTGTGGTTCTACTGAGAATTGAAAGGTGGTAGAATATCTCATTTTAATGTTGACAATAACCCTGTGAGGTAGTATTATTCATCTCCATTTCACAGATGAGGAAACTGAGGCTCAAGTTGGGGAATAGCAAAGCTGGGATTGGAACACAAACTCAAAGCTGACTCAAAACATTCTGTATCTATCATCTCATGGTATCACTTGGACAGGAAGGGGCTGATAGGTCCAAATCAAATGTCAGAGGCGAATTCTGAAAGGGTTAGCAGGTACCCCTGGAATCTTGCAAGGTAGAAGATACTAGGAATTTATGCAAGAAAACTACAGGAATATTGGGACCCAAATAAAAAAAAATGTGGATACCAAGGGGTAAGAAGCCAGGCAAAGGTTTTGGTGTCAAACAGAACCAAGTCCCCAAGAGTAAGGATGGTCCCCAATGCTGAGCCAGCCTCTTGTCTGGCCTTAACTCATCCCTGTTATCCAGCTGAGAGATAACCCCTAGCAAGGTGGGCTGAGAAATTTTATTTTTTTCTTCAAATTTGTATTTAATTTGTTGTTAGTTAACATATACTGTAATATTGCTTTCGGGAGTAGAATTTAGTGATTCATCATCTACCTGTAACACCCAGCGCTCAACATGACAAGTGCCTTCCTTAATATCTGTCACTCATTTAGCCCATCCTGCCCTGAACCTCCGTTCATCAACCCTCAGTTTGTTCTCTATCATACAGAATCTCTTATGCTTTGTTTCCCTTTCTCTTTTTTTCTCTTTCCTTATGTTCATCTGTTTTGTTTCTTAAGTTCCACATATGAGTGAAATCTGTTATTTGTCCTTCTCTGACTGACTTATTTCACCCAGCATAATACATTCTAGTTCCATCCATGTTGTTGCAAATGGCAAGATTTCATTCTTTTTGCTGGCCAAGTAATATTTCATTGTATACCCCATCTTCTTTATCCATTCATCAGACAATGGACATTTGGATTCTTTCCATAGTTTGGCTGTTGTTGATCATGGTACTATAAACATCAGGGTACATGTACCCCTTTGAGTCTGTATTATTTTTATCCTTTAGGTAAATACCTAGTAGTGTAATTGCTGGATCATAGGGTAGTTCTATTTTCAACTTTTTGAGGGGCTTCCATGCTGTTCAACAGAGTGGCTGCACCAGTTTCCATTCTGGCTGAGACATTTTAAAGTGCTGACCAGGATCCCAAGAAGAAATAGACATTTCAACTGAAAGGGTTAATTGAAGAGAGTTGCATGAAGGGGTGTAGGCATGATTCAGGGGAACAACAATGGATTGTAAAGCAGCTAACAAATCACTTTTGCCACCCCTAGGCCCAAGGGGGAAAGAAAGAATGGTAATACTGGAACCCTCTCAGACCTGGACCCGTGGAATAGTGGTTGCTCAACAAGAGCCAAGACTTGTAGAGAAATGTGGCCATTTCCGGAAATATGGCCAGAGAGGGCATGGGGGAAATAAATGACTTCTGCTCTTTCTCCTCCTGTTCCTTGACCTTCTGCTTGTGTCTCCCAGTGGCCAAATAAATACAACTAAGAGACAGAGGGCAAGGAAGCCTAGGTGGTACTGTTCATAAAGGTCAGCCTCCCAAGGCACAGATCTGGGGAAGGTGGAGTGTAGATCTTCAGGGCAAACAAGAATAGCCATTTCATTTGGTAATAAAATGTTGATGACTTAGTAAGCTGTCTCCATTTCCCCAGCACAGCTAAAAATCATCACCTGAGTCTGGGCAGGCACAGATTACAGCAAGTTTATTGCAAAGATAGGTTTATTGCCCATTCTTCTGTTCTTAGCATTCCACGAGTCAAGCTGTCTAGACTCATACTTTTTGTATCAACAGATGGTCTATCTCCTACAACTATAATAACAATGAAAACACATCAAAATTCTATGGAGTAGTTTCTCAATAAGAATTTGACAAAAGCTCATTTCCTCTAATAATTTGAAAAGTTGATTTTTGAATACATGGCATGTTTTCCTCAAATTATTAAATATACATACTTGGCTTTAGAAAGTGCATGTGGGAGGGTAGGAGTCTACCTTTTATTGACCCATCTAGATTTCTCGTGTTCAGGTCATCTCTTTCCTCCATACCCAGCACACAATCCATTTTGGACAGATTCAAAAAAATAGATTCCCTCCAAAAGGCAGACTCTATACACCATGGAAGCTCCACTCTAGAAAAGTATTGAATTCTGATAAATTATGTGATTGCTAATTTCCCGAGAAAACAACAGCCTCATTAGCAAGTATGGAGAAGAAGAGAAAATACATACTGTTCCCTAACTGGAGCAATAGTCTGACGTATGATAATAACAAAATCATACTGGAAGTGTGGTTCTTCCAAGGCTTGCTTATTTTTGATCAAACAGCTTTTAAGAGAGATGGTGCCATGGAAACTGCTTCTATTCTGTTGACCAAAAGCCAGCATCATTTCCTAGGCAGAGACATATAAAACCCCCAGGATTTTCCAAAACAAAAAGCCATGCCAAGCTACCCAGGCTCCAGTCTTGTGCTGAGGATTCCCAAGGCCTGGCATGATTTCCTGATGGTAGCACTTCCGCTGCCAGCCAGCTGAGCCCTATCTTAGTACATCTTTGTACCCAGGAAAGATGAAGTTGTAGCATCCTGAGTATCTCATCTCTTCAGGCTTGATCCCTTTGGTCTCAGCATGGGTTCCATTAGCACATCAATCCTTTGGCGAGGGGTAACACTGAGCTACATATACTGAGTATAAAGGAAAGCTGTAAGAGTGTAGCTCTCATAGAGCTAAGGGAGTGGACAAGGAGCCAGAGTTTGGCAGCATACTTGGTTTCTCTTACTGTGGAGCTTGTCAGAGTAGCTAAGAGTCCTGTGGCTGACTTGATCCCTTCTTTTCTCTTTGAACAGGGCCACCCTGGACAGCCAGGGCCCAGAGGCCCACCTGGTCTGGATGGCTGTAATGGAACTCAAGGAGATGTTGGATATCCAGGCCCCAGTGGCTATCCTGGGCTTCTCGGACCACCCGTACGTTGCCAGATCTTTGTACATTATTTCAAATGGCTTCTTTTGCCTCCAAGTGTGCCCCTTTCCTGCTTTTATGGAAATGTTTTTAAGCATCTGTAGGGTAACCATTGCAGCCCCTTGCCCAATGCAGGAGTCTATGCTGGCAGCACAACATTAAAAAGTCTGAAGAAGAGTATCAGTTGCAGGGGGTGTACACATGCTCCACTACTTAGAGTTT
>NW_027527804.1:2249431-2258186 GCF_008692635.1 Crocuta crocuta
CAAGATTTTTAAAAGACTGTAGTAAATTTCAGAGCAAAGTACACACTTGGGCTATTTGACATGTTCCCACATCAGATGACATTGGAAAATCTAGTACTTGGAGGGCTTACATGGGATCATGGAAGCTCTAATAATGACGCAAAGGGTTTGGCAAGCTTGGTGTAGACCAATGATTCTTAACCAGGGGTGATTCCCCACCCCAAGGAATATTATCTAGTTATTATTGACATTTTGGGTTGTCCCAGCTGGGGATATTCTGCTAGCACAGGACAGCTACCCCCAGCGTCAAGTAACCATCTGTCTCAAAGTGTCAATAGTGAGAAATAATTGAGAAATTCCACTCTACACTGACACAGTTCCCCCCACCCCAATACACCCTCATAACCCTTGGTTCTGGGATTGAGAAGGCATTTATTAGATCTTGATGTTACCACTTTTATTTAATTCTATTCATCCAGATAGGGCTCAAATTTTGGATCTAAAGGATCTCTAATAGATCTCATGCCCTCGTAAGGCTGCTTTTATAAGTGACTGGAAAGAGAAAAATAACACATTCAAGTCCATCATCAACTTTACTTGAAATAATCTAAGCAACCAAGGGTACTGATGTGATATATTTAGCTAGAAATTATGCTGTTAGACAGATTCCATAACTACATGAATTAATTGGCATCTTTCAGTATGTCCTATTCCAATGTTATCTCATGTTCTTTTTTGTTATTAAAGTATAATTTCTATATACTTTATATATATATACATATATATATGACTTGATATTTATTTGTATACATTACAAAATGATCATCACAGTAAGTCTAGTTACCAGCTTTCACCATACAGAGTGACAAAAATTTTATGTTACATCCCCATGACTTACTTATTTTGTAACTGGAAGTTTTTATCTATTGATTTCCTTCATCCATTTTGCCTATCCCCTTACAAATCTCCCCTCTGCAATCACCAATCTGTTCTCTGTATCTGAGATTTGTTTTGTTTGTTTGGTTTTGGTTTTGGTTCCACACACAAGTGTAATCATATGGTATTTGTCTTTCTCTGTCTGACTTACTTTACTTAGCATAGTATCCTCAAGGTCCATCTCTGTTGTTGTAAATGGCAAAATTTCATTCTTTTTTATGGCCGAATAGTATTCCATTGTGTGTGTTTGTGTCTGTGTATCACAACTTCTTTATCCATTCATCCATTGATGGACACTTAAGTTACTTCCATACCTGGGTATTTATACCAAGAAAACAAAATACTAATTCAAAAAGGTATATGCACCCTATGTTCATTGAAGCATTATTTAATTAGTATTTTATTGGAAAAACAGCACCATTGCCTTCAGTGACCAAGTTGTGGGTGTGGGTATACGTGTAAGAAAGTGAGACAGACAAAGCACAAGCCTCAGATTGGCATAAAGGACCTTGACATCTAAAGACCAAACCAACATATAGTGGGGGTGGGGGATGGAGAAACATGTATTACCAACATAGTATGAGCTGTTTGAGTCACAAAAGCCTCCAAACACTGCCATGGCAACAGAAGACTAAATCACATCTGTATTAAGAGACTGGAAATCCAGCAAAGTAAGTAAATGCTGCCCCCAAGAGGGAGAAAAGAAATATTGAGATAATAAACATCCCCTGACAGCCAAAAGGACAAGGTTAAAACCTAATCCTGTCCCTAAGCCTCCCCTTAAGCCTAAATAGGAACTTGGGCTTATATTTTACTAAGCTGAACCTTAATCACCATGCTGAAACTCCAGTGGCTATTCTTTCAAGTTTCTTTAAGGAAAGTAGTTTCTGTAAGAATAAGGAGAAACAGAAAATGTTAGGAAGGAAGCTGGTTTGTTTTTCCGGGACCGTATTGTTTTTCTATCACACCTGTGATCCTTGAGCTCAAGGGATACATAATTCAGGCAACTCTTAATCCGCAGAGTTTAGTCCTACCCCCAATACTAATTGGGAAGTCTCCTGACTTCCCCTTAGCTATAGGGATATTGATTTTCCCCAGGAGGGCAACATTTAGCAGACATTAGCCAGCGTCTGCCAGTGAGACAGTAAAAAGCCTGTTTGACAGACATGTTGGGTATACTTTGAAGGGTTTTCCATGTTAACAGTGAGGCACACCAGTCTATTAGATGGGTGTTGAAGCTGAGGTCGTATGACAGAAGCACAGAATGGGGATGATTTTGTAGATCTGTCTTAAACCAGAGGGCTGCAAACTGTCCCATGTGGCCTTTGGCCTGTGGCTTGGGTGTACAGTTTTAAAAGTGTGTGCAGAAAAAGAGAAGAAAATATAAGGCAGAGTGTTGATACATCCCACACAGTCTAAATTACTTACTATCTGGCTCTTTACAGAAGTTCTTCAACCCCTGTCCTAGACAAAAGCCCTGTCGGTGACATATCTGTGAGGGGTGGAGCAGATCAGCTATAAGCTTATGAATGACATGTACATTATATGTCGACATTCAGATCAGTGTTCCGAATAGAGTCAAAGTCTCCTACTTTCTAATCCCTTTATAGTCTTCAGACTTGGGAGTTGGGGAAGCAGGCATACAGCTTTGAGACACAACACCTGTTTGGGAGATAATACTTTTTGTCCCTTAGCACAGCCAATTCTGCCATAGAATAAACCACAGAATTTTACACTCTTGCTGTTGCATCTCCTATGTGATCAGATCATACCATTAGCAAAGTTGTGTATGTCTTTGTGTGCATTTCTTCACAAGTTTTTCTTATTTTACTCAGGGGTTTCCTGGTCAGAAAGGCTCTAAAGGTGAACCTGTCTTTGCCCAAGGTAGTTTCAAAGGAATAAAGGTAAGAGCCTCTAAGTTAGACAGCTAAGTAGGCTGGCTCTAAGCGGAGCTCCCTGGGATTGGGCCCCACCTCCAATAAAAACATTTCCAGAACTAGCATCTGTGTCTCTATTTAAGGAGCAGACCAAGCTAGATTTAAAAGGGATCTGGAGCTTTTTGTGGTGGAAACACTGACAGAAATGTTTGCAACCATACTGTCAAAGAGATTTGCTTTGTAAGATCTAGACCAAAAATAGGAGACAGATCAGCAAACAAATGGTTTGCATGGGTATCATTTTCTTTGACAATCCAAGACATTTCCTGGAGGCAGATACCTTTTGTCTATTCTACAATCCTTGATGTCTGCATACCTTAGTATGAAGCCATGTATGTCTCTGCCCATCTCAGCATGGCCACCAGCCCAGGATCCCAGCCCACCCTTTTCTGTACCTGCACACCAGCCCATTGCCCTAGTTGTGCCCCTGGCTATCTGCAAAAATTGCCCATCAACTCTACAACTGGCTGGAAAATTTTCATCTCTTCCTAGAATTGACAAGAACCTTCTGTATTCTTGTGACTGTACTCTTGATATATGTTACCTGGTATCCTGTGGGCCCCTCGGTAAAGTCTGGTGCCAAATGATTGACCCTATTCCCTTGCAGAGTGGGAGGTGAGCTCTTCATTTCCCTGGTAGCAGATGGTATCTATATGCCCAACATCTGGAGGGAAGATGCACACATATTCACACAGCTGAAGATGGCACCTTCCTGTCTTCCACCCGTGTACAGAACCAGGAACATTGGAAATCACTTTGGAAGGCAGTGATTGGGGTGGGTGGCTGAGAACTGGAGAAGGCACAGGATCTGGGCTCTTGGCTTAGATTCCACAGCAGAAGATAGAATGGTAGACTTGGAAAGGAACCCATGATTGTCAGATTCATGTTGCTCATTTTACAGATAGAAAAACTGAGATACACTGAGCCTGTGTGACTTGCTCAGACTCACATAGCCAGTTTACCAAAGCACTAAAAACCCAGGAAGTGCTCTTTCTATGCTGCAGAGAGCTGATTTTTGACTGTAAGCCAAATGGGGTAAGACTAGCAGGTGTCAAAATATGGCCATTGTCATAGCAAACAGTGATTAAATGGTTTTGCCAAAAACCAAAGAGACCCTGGACCCAGTGGAACACAGCAATTTCCACAAGATGGTTATATTACAGATTCATACAGTGACTTAAGATGCTGCAAAGTAATTAAAACGTAATCAGAGACTGTATGCTCTGCTGATTCTCCCTTGAAATGTCTGATTTGCATTGTATACATATGGACACGGATTCTCTGGGGACACAGGCACACGGGAAGGTAGCTTTGCTTTCTTCCAAAAAGAGCAGGAAAATCATCAGCCCACAGAAGCCGTTTCTAATTGATAAGTTCCTAGCAAAGGTGAAAATTAATTAATCCAAGTAAAATATGAAACCCTGTTCAACCAAAGCTATAATATTTGTTCTAGAGTCTGGATTTTTCTTAGGAAAAAAAACTAAGTGGCTGTAAATGTCCAATTCATGCATTATTTAAAACACAAGACCTTGGCAGAGGAGGCCCAAGCATCAGCAGTGTGTGTTTCTGCCCGTGAAGCATGGGTCTGTTATCTATGAAATAATACCACAGGTTTAATGAATCTCTTCAGTGTCCTGCCTTTGTCTGTTTTTCAGGGGGAACCTGGACTTCCTGGACTGGATGGAATAACTGTAAGTTGTTGAGTCAACAGCTACTGCTGGTCCCTTTGCATTCTTTATGGTATTCAAAGGTCTTTGTAGCCATTCTTAAGAAAAGTCCACACAGTTGAGATGGAACGGGTCACACTGTTGACATTTTCCTTTCCAACTGAGAATGTTCTGATAGGGTAGACCATCCCCCTCAAGTTACACAACAGGCAGGCTTTCAACCCTTTAGGCCAAGGACCCACAAACTCCCTGGGATGTGTTAGGAAAGAATTTTGCCTTTCATACAGCAAGTGTTTACTCTTTTGTGTGTGTGTCAAGTGCTGTGGGTAAAACGAAAAAAGTAGAACACTTTTCTTTGGAAGCTATTCCATATAAGGGCTCCTGGGCCGCTCAGTCGGTTAAGCATCCGACTTTGGTTCAGGTCATGATCTTACAGTTCATGAGTTCGAGCCCCATGACAGGCTCTGTGCTAACAGTTCAGAGCCTGGAGCCTGCTTCGGATTGTGTCTCCCTCTCTCTCTGCCCCTCTCCTCCCCTCCACCCCTCACTCATTCTCCGTCTCTCTCTCTCTCTCTCTCTCTCTCTCTCTCTCTCTCTCTCAAAACTAAATAAACATTTAAAAAAATAGAACTATTCCATATAGAAATTCCTTTCAGGGACTCTTAATAATAGGGAGTCCATGAGAAGCTATGAGTTGTATTAATAAGAGCTTCCTACTTCCTTGAATTGCCACATTGTCATTGCTTTCCTTTGAAGTGGCTTAAGAAAAGCCCCTTCTTTCTTCTTTCCTATATCGGGGTTCCTTCCTTTCTCATTTTCATTCCAGAACGAATATTCAGCTCCTGCTAGCAGCAAAGTGCTAGGAGCGATCCTGAGATGGTGCAGACATGGTCTCCACCCATGCCCGACCCTCCCCCCATACACACACCAAGATGTGAAAAACTAGCAAGACTTTGGCATAAGAATTCCACAGCAGCCTTGAGAAAGAGATGCTGTCCACCTAAAGACACATCATGAGAGACTATATCTAAGACAAAGAAGGTAGCCTCTGAGAAGTGTGGGTGATGTTTAGGCTGGCAGGCAATGGGAGGAAGCTTTCTAAACAGAGAGAGCAGTGTGAGAAGAGGTAGGTAGGCAGGAAACAGGATGCAATACAAGCACACATGCAAAACAGAGGTAAGTAAAGACCAGGGGCACACAGATCCCCTAGTGCCAAACAACACTGGCTTAGATGGTGTGTTAATTACATTTGTACAATCACATCCACTGTGTTAGCTGCATAGGTTTACTTAGGGATTCATTTCTTTGCCCACAAAGGTACAGTGTTCGTCTACATACACAGGCATGATAAACACATCACTTAGATTTGGGGAGGATGGTTTGGTGGGTGAATAAGAGATTTGTGGTCAGTAAGGAGACCACAGATTATGATTTTGTTGAGGCAATGTTCTATTTCTTGGGGAACCTCTGAACCCCTACTTTCTCTTGACTTCACTTAGCCCCTCCATCTCTTACATATCACCTTATTACCATCCCCCAGCTTTAATTGGGCCATACATTGCCCCAGGTCATCTTTCTCTTCAGATTTTGTTGTCTGGCTTGTAATATTGTTGTTATTAATTCAGTTCCACGTATTTTGTTTTATCTCTTCTGTATTTGTCTTTGACTCACGGAAATGTGTGTTGTTCAATTTCTGAAAATTTAACAATTTCCCAGCTATCTTTACATGGCTGATTTCTAGTTTGATCTCATGGCACTTAGAGTGAACACTTTGTATGATTTTAACCTTTTAAATCTGTGGATGTTTGTTTCATGGCTCAGCATATGAAACTATCTTGGTGAATGTGCCATATACACTTAATGAGAATATGTGTTCAAGCTGTTTTAGGGTATAGCAATCTAAAAAATATCCATTAAGTTAAGGTAGATGACAATGTTATTTCGATCTTCTGGGTCCTTAATGGTTTTGTTGTTGTTGTTTTGTTTTGTTTTGTTTTGTTGTGGCTTTTTTGGTCGAGTTCTGTTTATTACTGAGGAAGGGATGTTAAAATTCTCCAGTGATCATTGCAGATTTGTTTATTTCTCCATGCAGTTCTGTCAGATTTTGCTTCATACCTTTTGAAGCAGTGCTATTAGGTGCATATACATCTAAGATTATTATGTGTTCTTGATCAATTGACCTAGGTTATCATTGCAAATTGTCCCTTCTTTATCTCTGGTAATATCCTTTGTCCCAAGGTCTACTTTATTTGATATTAATGGAACTGTTTTGTGTTCTTTTTGAGTTTTTGTTTTTACATCACTTTAATATACAATTTTTCAAATATAGAACAAAGTTGAATGAATTTTGCAATGAACACCCATATCATTAATATTTTACTATACTTGCTTTATCCCACTTCGGTCCATCTATCCATCCCTATCCATCCATCAATCCATCTTATCGTTGATGCATTTTTTAATGAATTGCAGACAATAATACTCTTACCACTAAATACTACAGCATGCCTGTCGTTACCTAGGCTTCAAAATGTGTTTGCAGCTTTGCCTTTTATGTAAAAGTTACATACGCTGAAATACACAAATGTTAAACATATATTTCCTGAGTTTTGACAAATACATACTCCTATGTAACCCAAACCCCTCTTAAGGTATAGAATATTCTTATCACCTCAGAGAGTTCCCTTCAGCACCTGCCCAGTCAATCCCTGTCCCCACCCAAAGGAAACCACTGTTCCGATTTCTCTCCATCGTAGTTCAGTTTTTCCCATTCTAGACCTTTACGAAAAAGGAAATTATATAATATGTAGCCTTTGGGAGTCTGGGCTTCTTTCACTTAGCACAATGCTTTTGAGATTTATCCACTTTGTATCATGTATCAGTAAGTTGTTCCTTTTTATGGTGAGTATTTGTTCCACTGTATAGATGCATCACAGTTATTTATCAGTCCTTGTATCAATGGACACCTGGGATATTTCCAATTTTTTTACTACTATAAATACAGTTGCTGTGAACATTCTTGTGGACACATACTTCCAATAATACAGTTGCTGTGAACATTCTTGTGGACACATACTTCCAATTTTCTCGAAAAGTTGTCCTCTTTTTGACCTTGGGGTAAAAACTTGTGTCTTCAGGGTCCACAAGGAGCACCCGGATCTCCAGGAGCTGTAGGACTCATGGGACCACCAGGACTGCAAGTAAGACCAACCTAAATCTCCCCATGTGATCACAGTATTCACAGAGATGCTTTCCCCACCAGGCCATGGATTAAATAGAAGCCTATGTAGGCTCTCTGAGTGGAAGAAAGACAACTTCCATTCTTGGAAGATTAAAGGGAAGCATGCTCTTATAAGGAGCTCTTTTGTTGTCTCTATCAGAGTCTTTCTGCCTATTCACTCCGTGCTTCCAAAGCCTCCTACTCTAGCTGAACCTAAACTACGTCATAGGGGCGTATCTGGCACATCTATTGCCCCCTTCCACTCCCCTCACCCATGACAAACCTTCCCAATTAATTACATGATCGCCACCATCACCCACCCTGAACACAGAAGAAGCTTCAAAATCCTTCTCCACACTGCACCTTGGACAATGCTACCTCCTTGCCTGTCTTCCTGATACCAAACCTGTTTGCCCTCACTGGTATAGAAAGAGCACATAGCCAGTTATCTGTGTGGTTCTGGGAAAGGCCCATTCCCAGATTGTTCTCTCTCCACAGTGTGTGGAAATCTCACCACTGATTACTTTGGTTTAGCTTCACCAAAGGCCATTGTTTTAAATTTCTGGCCATTTGAGAGGAATGATGCATGAGTCTTTACCACCTTAGCATGAATGTGGTTATCTGCTACACTAAAGCCAGAATATACTGTGGGGGGTGGGGCCACCTGGGTGGCTCAGTTGGTTAAGCATCCAACTTCAGCTCAGATCATGATCTCACAGCTTGTGAGTTCAAGTCCCACATCAGGCTCGGTGCTGACAGCTCAGAGCCCAGACCCTCTTTCAAATTCTGTTTCTGTCTCTCTCTGTCTCACCTCCCCTGCTCACACATTCTCTCTCTCTTTCTTTCTCTCTCTCTCTAATATAAATAAACTTTTTTTTTTAAAGAATATACTGTGGAGGACTCATCTCCAGTGACTCTCAACAAACCTCAGCTCTTTTTACTGAAACTAACAAGTGCTCTTTCCTTCCGTTTTTTAATATAGGGTCCTCCAGGTCCCCCCGGTTTCCCTGGTCCTA
>NW_027527804.1:2258268-2262779 GCF_008692635.1 Crocuta crocuta
ATTTTCTAATTTGGTTAAAAACACTTTCTGGTTAAAAAAAAAAAAAAAAACTGCATTCCAATTTAAGTTCGTAGAGCTTGTTTAGTAATTGATTTTGTTTTTCCTCCCTGCAACCCTGTGCCCCAGGGGAATATGGGGTTAGGTTTCCAAGGAGAGAAAGGAGTCAAGGTAAATAGATTTTGGAAAATACAATGTGCATTCCATATGCTCCAAGAAACATCTCTGGCTGCACACATGTGCCTGCTTGTGTTTTAAGGGGATTTGGACCTCTGCCTTGGGAAATGAGCATTTCCCACTCCATGGGGATTTCCCACGGATCCTCTGGTGGGATCCGTCAGGGGCTGCATGTGCACAGGCCACACGTAGGTTCCTGTGGTCTTTTTCCTTCAAAATATTGTAGTCTTCCTGCTTCCTACCTGTGAAGTGTGTATATCTTACAAACATACTCTCTTGAAATAGATTCCATCTTCCTTCCACCTGGGTATTTCCCTAGTAATTTGTATATCGTGTCACCTTCTCTTTTCTTTGCTTTGCTTTCCCCCTTCCTGCCGTCCTTCCTCTTGCTTCTCCTTTCTCTCCTCCTGTCTCTCTTTCTACCCCCTCTGCCTCTCCTCCTTAACCTTTCTTTCACCATTCTCTTCTATTCTCCTTCCCTCATTCACCTGTTTCCTCCTGCACAAACTGGACAGTGATTTGGGAGCCTTGAAGGAGACTGGGAGTTTGTCCTCTCCACCGTTCATGGCTGCCTCTTATAGATCTCACTGCCTTCAAAGAGCAAAACCGGCCTCCCGCGTTCCAACACAGACTTCAGTGCCTCTGTTTGTGCTCTTGGCAAGGACTGGGCCAGTTATAGTCCGACCATCATTGCCGAGAGGTGGCCATTCACCTTGCTCAAAACCCTTTTTTGCTCTCTTCTAATGCATGACCATGCAACCATGAACTTGGGGTTTCCTTTCATCCATCTTGCTTCTTCCCTCTGCAGAGCTGGTACAAAATGCCTTTGGTCAGCCTTATAATTCGTCCCACCCTTTGGCACTGATAGTTTTGTTGCCTCACTGATGCAAGGGTGAGGGTAAAGAGGCCAAAGTCATGGACAGTTTATTTGTGAATTATATCCAGAGGACAAACCTAGCCTCTGAAGTGGTCTGTGTGGTTTCTGCTTTGCTTAACATTCCCTTTGATCTCGCAGGGGGATGTTGGCCTCCCAGGCCCTGCAGGACCCCCACCATCTACTGGAGAATTGGAATTTATGGGCTTTCCCAAAGGGAAGAAAGGATCCAAGGTAGTGAATATTTAAGCCCAGGAAATGCTAATAACCCTTTTCCTATTAATACCAAAGTTCAACTCTAATAACCAGACTGTATTGGAAGGATAGAGGGTTCTGGGTAATGCTTTTTTGTTTGGAAGTGAGGGTAATGCGTTGTTTGTTTTTTTGCTCCTCATGAAAAGGCCTCTAAAATGTCTGTGTGTTGTTGTGTAGATNAGTGCCAAACAACACTGGCTTAGATGGTGTGTTAATTACATTTGTACAATCACATCCACTGTGTTAGCTGCATAGGTTTACTTAGGGATTCATTTCTTTGCCCACAAAGGTACAGTGTTCGTCTACATACACAGGCATGATAAACACATCACTTAGATTTGGGGAGGATGGTTTGGTGGGTGAATAAGAGATTTGTGGTCAGTAAGGAGACCACAGATTATGATTTTGTTGAGGCAATGTTCTATTTCTTGGGGAACCTCTGAACCCCTACTTTCTCTTGACTTCACTTAGCCCCTCCATCTCTTACATATCACCTTATTACCATCCCCCAGCTTTAATTGGGCCATACATTGCCCCAGGTCATCTTTCTCTTCAGATTTTGTTGTCTGGCTTGTAATATTGTTGTTATTAATTCAGTTCCACGTATTTTGTTTTATCTCTTCTGTATTTGTCTTTGACTCACGGAAATGTGTGTTGTTCAATTTCTGAAAATTTAACAATTTCCCAGCTATCTTTACATGGCTGATTTCTAGTTTGATCTCATGGCACTTAGAGTGAACACTTTGTATGATTTTAACCTTTTAAATCTGTGGATGTTTGTTTCATGGCTCAGCATATGAAACTATCTTGGTGAATGTGCCATATACACTTAATGAGAATATGTGTTCAAGCTGTTTTAGGGTATAGCAATCTAAAAAATATCCATTAAGTTAAGGTAGATGACAATGTTATTTCGATCTTCTGGGTCCTTAATGGTTTTGTTGTTGTTGTTTTGTTTTGTTTTGTTTTGTTGTGGCTTTTTTGGTCGAGTTCTGTTTATTACTGAGGAAGGGATGTTAAAATTCTCCAGTGATCATTGCAGATTTGTTTATTTCTCCATGCAGTTCTGTCAGATTTTGCTTCATACCTTTTGAAGCAGTGCTATTAGGTGCATATACATCTAAGATTATTATGTGTTCTTGATCAATTGACCTAGGTTATCATTGCAAATTGTCCCTTCTTTATCTCTGGTAATATCCTTTGTCCCAAGGTCTACTTTATTTGATATTAATGGAACTGTTTTGTGTTCTTTTTGAGTTTTTGTTTTTACATCACTTTAATATACAATTTTTCAAATATAGAACAAAGTTGAATGAATTTTGCAATGAACACCCATATCATTAATATTTTACTATACTTGCTTTATCCCACTTCGGTCCATCTATCCATCCCTATCCATCCATCAATCCATCTTATCGTTGATGCATTTTTTAATGAATTGCAGACAATAATACTCTTACCACTAAATACTACAGCATGCCTGTCGTTACCTAGGCTTCAAAATGTGTTTGCAGCTTTGCCTTTTATGTAAAAGTTACATACGCTGAAATACACAAATGTTAAACATATATTTCCTGAGTTTTGACAAATACATACTCCTATGTAACCCAAACCCCTCTTAAGGTATAGAATATTCTTATCACCTCAGAGAGTTCCCTTCAGCACCTGCCCAGTCAATCCCTGTCCCCACCCAAAGGAAACCACTGTTCCGATTTCTCTCCATCGTAGTTCAGTTTTTCCCATTCTAGACCTTTACGAAAAAGGAAATTATATAATATGTAGCCTTTGGGAGTCTGGGCTTCTTTCACTTAGCACAATGCTTTTGAGATTTATCCACTTTGTATCATGTATCAGTAAGTTGTTCCTTTTTATGGTGAGTATTTGTTCCACTGTATAGATGCATCACAGTTATTTATCAGTCCTTGTATCAATGGACACCTGGGATATTTCCAATTTTTTTACTACTATAAATACAGTTGCTGTGAACATTCTTGTGGACACATACTTCCAATAATACAGTTGCTGTGAACATTCTTGTGGACACATACTTCCAATTTTCTCGAAAAGTTGTCCTCTTTTTGACCTTGGGGTAAAAACTTGTGTCTTCAGGGTCCACAAGGAGCACCCGGATCTCCAGGAGCTGTAGGACTCATGGGACCACCAGGACTGCAAGTAAGACCAACCTAAATCTCCCCATGTGATCACAGTATTCACAGAGATGCTTTCCCCACCAGGCCATGGATTAAATAGAAGCCTATGTAGGCTCTCTGAGTGGAAGAAAGACAACTTCCATTCTTGGAAGATTAAAGGGAAGCATGCTCTTATAAGGAGCTCTTTTGTTGTCTCTATCAGAGTCTTTCTGCCTATTCACTCCGTGCTTCCAAAGCCTCCTACTCTAGCTGAACCTAAACTACGTCATAGGGGCGTATCTGGCACATCTATTGCCCCCTTCCACTCCCCTCACCCATGACAAACCTTCCCAATTAATTACATGATCGCCACCATCACCCACCCTGAACACAGAAGAAGCTTCAAAATCCTTCTCCACACTGCACCTTGGACAATGCTACCTCCTTGCCTGTCTTCCTGATACCAAACCTGTTTGCCCTCACTGGTATAGAAAGAGCACATAGCCAGTTATCTGTGTGGTTCTGGGAAAGGCCCATTCCCAGATTGTTCTCTCTCCACAGTGTGTGGAAATCTCACCACTGATTACTTTGGTTTAGCTTCACCAAAGGCCATTGTTTTAAATTTCTGGCCATTTGAGAGGAATGATGCATGAGTCTTTACCACCTTAGCATGAATGTGGTTATCTGCTACACTAAAGCCAGAATATACTGTGGGGGGTGGGGCCACCTGGGTGGCTCAGTTGGTTAAGCATCCAACTTCAGCTCAGATCATGATCTCACAGCTTGTGAGTTCAAGTCCCACATCAGGCTCGGTGCTGACAGCTCAGAGCCCAGACCCTCTTTCAAATTCTGTTTCTGTCTCTCTCTGTCTCACCTCCCCTGCTCACACATTCTCTCTCTCTTTCTTTCTCTCTCTCTCTAATATAAATAAACTTTTTTTTTTAAAGAATATACTGTGGAGGACTCATCTCCAGTGACTCTCAACAAACCTCAGCTCTTTTTACTGAAACTAACAAGTGCTCTTTCCTTCCGTTTTTTAATATAGGGTCCTCCAGGTCCCCCCGGTTTCCCTGGTCCTA
>NW_027527804.1:2262837-2283038 GCF_008692635.1 Crocuta crocuta
ATTTTCTAATGGTTAAAAACACTTTCTGGTTAAAAAAAAAAAAAAAAACTGCATTCCAATTTAAGTTCGTAGAGCTTGTTTAGTAATTGATTTTGTTTTTCCTCCCTGCAACCCTGTGCCCCAGGGGAATATGGGGTTAGGTTTCCAAGGAGAGAAAGGAGTCAAGGTAAATAGATTTTGGAAAATACAATGTGCATTCCATATGCTCCAAGAAACATCTCTGGCTGCACACATGTGCCTGCTTGTGTTTTAAGGGGATTTGGACCTCTGCCTTGGGAAATGAGCATTTCCCACTCCATGGGGATTTCCCACGGATCCTCTGGTGGGATCCGTCAGGGGCTGCATGTGCACAGGCCACACGTAGGTTCCTGTGGTCTTTTTCCTTCAAAATATTGTAGTCTTCCTGCTTCCTACCTGTGAAGTGTGTATATCTTACAAACATACTCTCTTGAAATAGATTCCATCTTCCTTCCACCTGGGTATTTCCCTAGTAATTTGTATATCGTGTCACCTTCTCTTTTCTTTGCTTTGCTTTCCCCCTTCCTGCCGTCCTTCCTCTTGCTTCTCCTTTCTCTCCTCCTGTCTCTCTTTCTACCCCCTCTGCCTCTCCTCCTTAACCTTTCTTTCACCATTCTCTTCTATTCTCCTTCCCTCATTCACCTGTTTCCTCCTGCACAAACTGGACAGTGATTTGGGAGCCTTGAAGGAGACTGGGAGTTTGTCCTCTCCACCGTTCATGGCTGCCTCTTATAGATCTCACTGCCTTCAAAGAGCAAAACCGGCCTCCCGCGTTCCAACACAGACTTCAGTGCCTCTGTTTGTGCTCTTGGCAAGGACTGGGCCAGTTATAGTCCGACCATCATTGCCGAGAGGTGGCCATTCACCTTGCTCAAAACCCTTTTTTGCTCTCTTCTAATGCATGACCATGCAACCATGAACTTGGGGTTTCCTTTCATCCATCTTGCTTCTTCCCTCTGCAGAGCTGGTACAAAATGCCTTTGGTCAGCCTTATAATTCGTCCCACCCTTTGGCACTGATAGTTTTGTTGCCTCACTGATGCAAGGGTGAGGGTAAAGAGGCCAAAGTCATGGACAGTTTATTTGTGAATTATATCCAGAGGACAAACCTAGCCTCTGAAGTGGTCTGTGTGGTTTCTGCTTTGCTTAACATTCCCTTTGATCTCGCAGGGGGATGTTGGCCTCCCAGGCCCTGCAGGACCCCCACCATCTACTGGAGAATTGGAATTTATGGGCTTTCCCAAAGGGAAGAAAGGATCCAAGGTAGTGAATATTTAAGCCCAGGAAATGCTAATAACCCTTTTCCTATTAATACCAAAGTTCAACTCTAATAACCAGACTGTATTGGAAGGATAGAGGGTTCTGGGTAATGCTTTTTTGTTTGGAAGTGAGGGTAATGCGTTGTTTGTTTTTTTGCTCCTCATGAAAAGGCCTCTAAAATGTCTGTGTGTTGTTGTGTAGATATGAGTGGAACTGGGCTTCTGAGTATTTATTTAAGTCCTATTTTCTGTGTTTTGCTTTTTCAAATTCAATGATCAAGATGCTGAATAACTTAAAACAAACATTAAATAATTGGGTTTTTTTCCCTCCTAACTCCCAACCCTCTCATTACTTATGTTGTCCCCATAGCACTGTGACTGAACACATAGGGTATAAATGGTTGCTTTGAAGTTATCTTTTTAAAGAAGTTATTTTTCCTCAAAACAAGTGGTAGTAGATGCCCTAATTCACCTTATATGAACTACCAAGGCTGAAGCTGTTAGATCTGTTTAATTGAGATATATTATAATCTCTATTTTGATGTGAGTGAATGTGTAATATTTGAATGCCTGTATGCTGTTAAGGTATGCACATATCTTCCAGTAACCTGCATTTCCTTCCTTCTTGGGGTTTCCTTAAGTTTTGTAACTCTGTTCTGTGGTCAAGGGACCCAGGCAGGGGAAGGTGGTTACTCCCATTTCCTTAATTTTGCCTTTGAGAAAGCAACAGCTCCAAGCCCTTTTCAGGTTTACAGAAAGGTATCATTAATTTGGGAACAGTTTGGGAACATATGAAAGATTGCCTGCCTCCCTGATCGTTCACAAACCTTAGGGAGCCCTTCCATGGCACAAATAGGTAAATTAGCATATAAGGGAAAGACAAATTAGAGTGTTATGGGTCCCCATCCAAACTGTTAATTGTTACTGTTTTCCCCAAACCATTGATTTCTTTGCAACCTATAATTTGCAACAGGAAGTTACACTGAACAGCTTCTTCCACTAGGAAAATAACAGATGATCGTCTTTTCTGTCTTCCAATTAGCCTCAACATTTGAGATTCTGTTTTAGACAGTTTCCATTCCCTGCCTTGGACCTTGGTCCTTTGCACACCAGTCTATCCCTAAGCTGATATCCTGCTGCAGTTATTAGTTGGAGATCCTGGGGAATTTACACCACTTGATACCCCATTGGTTCCCCACTGCCCAGCCAGAGTAGCTCAAGGAAGCCATGTCCTTTGTGTTCACTGTTTCCTGCTGCTACTCGCTAATCTCTGGTTGTTTTCCCAGGGTGAGCCAGGGCTTCCAGGTTTACCAGGAATAAGTGGCCCTCCAGGTCTCCCGGTAAGTCTCCCCGTTTGGTCAACATGTATTCAAGGACCTGATTGGACAAGAACTATAGCAATAGAAGGCTAACAGGAAGACTTCTTCCTATGGTTACTGTAGACAATTCTATCATCTTCATTATTAGAAGGCATTTAAGGAAATGTTCTTGTTTCTCAAATCCAAGGAGACATTAGCATGGTTCTTCATGAAGCCATATATCTTAACAGTTATTAGCTCAAACTCTAGAATTAAAACAGACCTAGGCTTGACTTTTGATTTCACCAGTTTCTAGCTTTCTTTACTNATCAACTGTTCAGTAAATGGTGGTTAATCTTAGTACTTCACTCCACTTCTTCACTCCACTATCTGCTCTTGTACCTTAGAGTCTTTCACTCAACTTATACTTTGTGAGGGGCCATATGTGCCAGGCATTCTGCTAGACAACAGTAAATAACAGCAAATAAGTAAAAGTCCTTGTCCTTGAGGAGAGTACATTCTAATGCGGGAGTGAGGGAAGATACAGACACTAAATAAGGAAACAAATTCATCAAGAACAAGTTCTTTTTTTGTTTGTTTGTTTGTTTATTTCTAGGAGAGAGAGAGAGACAGCGTGAGTAGGGGAGGGTCAGAGAGAGAGAGTCACAGACTCCGAAACAGGCTCCAGGCTCTGAGTTGGCAGTCAGCACAGAGCCCGACGCGGGGCTCGAACCCGCAAACCGCGAGATCATGACCTGAGCGAAAGTCGGACGCTTAACCGACTAAGCCACCCGGGCACCCCAAGAACAAGTTCTTATAGTAGCAAGTGATAAATAGAAGAAGATAATAAAAAAGGGTAAAGTGATGGAACATGGATTGAGAAAGGGGTGGGCTACTTTGGGCAGAGTGGTCACGAAGGGCCTCTCTCAGGAAGTGTTCATTATGAAGAAGCAAGTCAGAGGAAGATAAGCAAGAGTGTTTTTGGCAAGTGCCAAGACCCTGAGGTTGGCAAAAGCTTACTGCTTGTGAGGAACAACACGAAGAAAGTGAGTGGGTGGAACAGAGAGAGCAAAGGCAAGAACCACGGAGATGGGCAAGAGCCAGATCAAGCCCTTTGTAGGTTGAATGTGGCTTTTATGTTAAATGTAATAGGAAGCCGTCAGAAGGTTCTGACTTACATTTCAAAATTTTTTAATGTTTTATTTATTTCTGAGAGAGAAAGAGAGAGACAGAGAGAGAGAGAGCAGGGGAGGGTCACAGAAAGAGGGAGACACAGAATCTGAAACAGGCTCCAGGCTCTGAGCTGGCAGTCAGCACAGAGCCCAACGCGGGGCTCAAACCCACGAACCGTGAGATCATGACCTGAGCCGAAGCTGGACGCTCAACAGACTGAGCCACCCAGGTGCCCTAATGACTTACATGTTAAAGAAGATCAGTCTGGCATGGGTGGGGGCAGGGACATGGAAGATGAGGGGAGGCTGAAGCAGCAAACAGAAGCTACTACACCAGTACGGGGGAAAGACAGTGGTGGTTTACACTAGTATGATAGCAGTGGAAATGGAGAGAAGTAAAAAGTGTAAATGTGTCACTATGGGACATTTTAAACATACACCATGTGGAGAGAATGGCATAATGATCCTCCCTTATACTCGTTACCCAGCTTCGATATTGAGAGACCTGGCTGATCTGAAGCAAGTAAGAGACACATCATTTCAATAAATGATAAATAAATAATATTTATTCATTTCAATAAATGAAATAAATCATTTCAATAAATACTTCAGTATTTCTATGAGAGAGAAATTTTTTAAAAACATAGTTACAATATCATCATTGCTAATCAATTATCAGTAATTAGTTTATATCAGTTAAGTCGGAATTCAGATTTATGGTTATCTCATAAATACATATTTTTATACTTGTCCTGTTTGAATCAGAATCCAACGAGGCCCACACATCACATTTGGTTGATATGTCTCTTAAATTGTAAGATGTGCTTTGAAGAAGGAGTTGACTAGATGTTTATGGATTGGGTGTAGGGGTCAAGAGGGAAATGGATGAATTCAAGATGACCAGGCCTGCCTCTGCTTGCAAAGTGGGGATAGGTAACTCCAGAGTTCCCCTACAGTTCTTTGAAATGCTTTCATACTGGCCTGTAGAAGCACAGGGGCACAGAAAATCGTCTGTCCCATGTCCTTGATCTTAATCAGTTCAATGTTTAATGAATCAGAAAGGAAGAGAACCCTGAAGTTAGAGACAGTACACCTAGACTTCAGATCCAGGTCCAGCTCTGGAAGCTTTTCAAGTCTCTGAGCCTCTCTGTATATCTGTAATATGGCAATGGTCATATCTCCTGTTTTGAGGCCCAACTCACAATATATGTGACATTTATTTACAAAATATAAAGCTGTATTGTCCAATATGATAACTACTAACCAGATGTGGCCACCGAACCTGAAATGTGGCTTGTCTGAAATGAGGTATACTGTAATTGTAAAGAAACCATGGATTTCAGACACTAGGTATGATAAAAATGGTCTAAAATATCTCATTAATGGGGTGCCTGGTGGCTCAGTCACTTAAGTGTCTGACTCTCAATATCAGCCCAGGTTTTGATCTCAGGGTTTTAAGTTCAAGCCCCATGTTGGGCTCCACACTGGACGTGGAGCCCACTTTAAAACAATAATAAAAATGTCTTATTAATAATTTTTATTTCAATGTTAACGTGACAATATTTATGATATATTTAGTTATAAAATGTTATTAAAATTAATCTCACCAATTTCTTTTGTTTTTATAATGTAGCTACTAGAAAATTTAGAATAATGTAATAGCTCACATATTTTTTTAAATTTTTTAACGTTTATTCATTTTTGAGAGACAGAGAGACAGACTGTGAGCGGGGGAGGGGCAGAGAGCAAGGGAGACACAGAATCTGAAGCAGGCTCCGGGCTCCGAGCTGTCAGCACAGAGCCTGAGGTAGAGCTCATACTCACGAACCATGAGATCCTATGACCTGAGCCAAAGTTGAACACTTACCCGACTGAGCTACCCAGGCACCCCAGAAACTCACATATTTCTATTGGACAGCATAAATACAAAATACTTTGCCAGTGGGTTGGGAAATAAGGTTTTGTACTTTCCTTTGTAAGCATTGCACATAGACTCTAGTCACCTCACATCATCCCCAAGAGGTAAGCAAGATGGTATGTGTTTATCTCCTCTACTGAAAAGGAAGCCATAGCTTGAATGGATGAAGAGGCATGTCCAGAGTCACACAGAAAGTTATTAGCAGAGCTGAGACTGGAATCCAGGTTTCTCAAAAGCTAGCCAATTCATACTGCCTTTATCATACTGCCCCCTACAGTCTAGTTCATTCTTCTCATGGTGGTGCTGCTGTTCTTGGTTTCTCTGGCTCATGCTCCCTCCCTCCCAGTCTCTTCCATTCCTGTTGTGCTTCAGAGGACTTCCTTTACTACAGTTTTGCCCCATTCCCTTTTGTTCTGTAAAAGAAAGGGAGACTGACTGACAAGAATGCACAATGATAAACTGCAGTAACATTTCAAGCTCAGCGTTTCTGGAGTTTCACTGTGTAGGCTGCAAAATAGAAACCCCAGTTGACTGTAAAGACATCTAGTCTGGAAGAATACCTCCCTTCCTTTGGCACAGAATATTTTCAGAGGGTGGAAGTCAAGAACCCAGAGTTCTCAGCCCACTTTGGCACCGATTTGATGTAAGACTCTGGGCAAATCATTTGTTCTTCTCCTAATATCTCTATCTGCCTAATGGGAACATTCGCGGGCACCTTATGTGCCTTCTGACAGAAGGGTTGTAAGAAGAAAGACGGTAATGTGTTTGGGATGCTCTAGGCTTTTCCAGAAGAAACACACTTCTCAAATCCAAAACCTGCACATAGGCTTTCAATTATTTACACTTACTGAGAAACAAGGCAGTGCCGAGGATGCAAATCTCTAGGGAATCCAAAAATGTTTTCTTTAAGCGTTTGTTTTCTTTCCATCCAAACCCAAATCTTTGCAGAAGCTGCTGACAAATGGCCAACCTGACGAATATATGTGTCACCTTCTTTGTCTTGCCCACTCTGGTGTGATCAAACATCCCTGATTATTGGCTCAGCCCAGGTTCACACATTTTACCATGTTGTCCCCAGCAGTTCACCCCCACTTGATACTGGTACTCTCATAGAGAGCATCAGAGAGAATCTTATACCCCTATTCCAAGGGACCAGCAAACACAGGGTAAGGCAAAATGGAAGAGATGGGGGGCAGGGGGCAGAGAAAAGAAGAAACTGGCAAATCCTGAGGAACCCATTGAGTAGATCTGAGGCAACTACTGGGCATGTGGAGTGCTCCTTCAACTGAGTACCAGGCTTTCCAGGCCCTTCAGGTAGGTCTTTTAGAGGAGGAGCCCCAGCTTGACAGACTTAAGCTGGGTCCTGGGCCCTGGTGCCCTGAGGGCCATAGCAGCCCTGAGACCGGGGCAGGGTTTAGAAGGACTTTTGACTTTGCCAACCTCTCACATTGGCAATCTCAAGTGACCCTTGCAGTGCCGAGCAGAACAGATTTCTGCAGCTTGGCTTCCAAAATGTTACCACAGATCACTCCCCGCCCCTTCCCCATGGCCTCACTCCCCCTCCACGTGCTTCAGCCTCCCTCTTACCTTTCCCAGTTAGGGAAGACACCTTGGTTGTGGAGGTGGGTCTAGTCATGTCCACCATCTTGTCTGGGGCCGTGGGGAGCCTGCTTGGGCTTCGGGGGAAAAGCTTGAGAGGGGGTGACTGCACGGTGGCCTGCCGCTCAGGCGAGCCTGCCTCTGAGGGCCCCGTGGCCAAAGTGGCCTTCACTGGGCCTCGGGGCTGACACCCCCTGCATCTGGCCTAGTGTTTGAAGCTTGCCTTTTTCTTGCACTGCCCTCCTCACCCCTGCCTCAGCGACTACGTCACACACACATCCCTTACTCCTGGCCATGTGACTGATGTTGAGTTTTTGCAGAGCCACTAACAACTTTTAACCAAAAATGAACAGCTAAGCCAGTGCTCTAATGAGGTTTTCCTGGACATGGGTAAGAAGGGGTATGGGAGCAGTGGATGCAAGACAGCTCATGATGAGGATGTCCTGAAGCCCAGGACATCTTGCTAGAACAGCTTGTTCAAGCTCAGAGCCTGGAGACTGCTTCAAATTCCCTATCTCCCCCTCTCTCTCTGCCCCTCCTCTGCAAATGCCCTGTCTCTCAAAAATAAATAAATGTTAAAAAATTAAAAAAAGAAAAAAAGAACAGCTTGTTCAGCAGGGCCCTCTATGGTGCCTCCCTGCACTGGGTGACAAGCTGAGCCTACATCCCAATATCTTGCCAAGTCACATATGTTTTATTGGCTTTAACCACCACCACCCCACACACATACACACAGGTAAGTTTCTTTGATTTTGTCCTTTTTAAACTTTTTAGGTATTAATTTTTGTTCACATAGTAGCACAAGCTCTCTGAGAAAGCAAGAGTCCAGAGAACCTTTCTGCTTTCTGAAGAAGGAGGACAAAGTCCCGTTGTCTTTCCAACTGCGGGCAAGATAGATGTAGAAAGTGAGACAGTTCCTGGACAGCTCCAGGACATGCTTTGCTTTCTGCAACAGTTTTGGTCTCCAGGTCATTCTATTTAATTCAACAAGTATGTATGGAACTACCTTGTATGTGTTCAGCCTGCAGAGAGTAATGTGTCTTGGACGAGATGGAAGTGAATGTGATATAGACCTCCTGCTTACAAACTATCATACATTTAAGTCATCTCAGCGCTGTAAGAGTCTGGGGCAAGTGCAGGCTGCTATAGCTTCCATGGGCAGGCCTGGGAAAGCTGCAGGATGTTTGGCTTCAGAGGCCCATAGACACATTTCACCAGGTGGCAGCATGCCTTGGTTTCCCATTTGAGAGGCAGAACAGATTTCAGGTTAAGTTTGCGTTCATTTGACCCACAGGCCATAGGAATAGAAATCCTATTCATCATGAGGCCTGAGCCATTTGACACACAACTACTGATAAAGAGAAAAGAAAGGCGAGCAGGAACCAAAGTCTGCTTTGAACTAGACCCTTCACAGATGTGCTTTCTACCCTGCAATAAAAAAGACCACCAAAAAACCCCTCACACTTTAAAAACAAAACAAAACAAAAAACCCCACACAGCTTGGTCTTAGAAAAGCTAAGGGTTATTCAGCCAGCTTTCAGTACCCATGGGAATGCTCTGAGTATGTAAGAGGAAGGAAAAACTGTAAGTGGGATTAGAGCAGGGCCTGTATAACCAGCTGAGCCAGGTCACATTAAGAGGACAAGAGACATGCCACAACATTTACCATCTTTTACAAGCTTACATTTGAGAAAGCGTCATTGCCTCCTTTACTCTTACAATAGGGTGAATGTTGTTTGCCAAAATCTGTGCTCCAGAAAGTCCAATTTTAAACAACAACTACAAAACGGCCTTGATGAAGTTTGCCATGAAATACTTCTATCCACTTTGGTAATGAATTGTTCTGTATCTCAAGGGCCCAAAATATGCTTTCCTTGGACCCAGAGGGAAGGAGGCTTTTCTCACTCACTCTGCTCTTCAGATTTCTGCTTGTCCCCTAGAGAGTCCCCAAGTCAGGTCTATGGCTGAAAGCCTTCACCTTCTGTGAACAGAGCAAGAGGGGTTGAAGACCATCTCATAGTGCCCTTCAGAGTGCTGCTAGGGTCTGCAGGGTGCTAGATCACACCTAGATAGAAATCGTCTTTCCCACTGAAGAGAATGACACAGTCATCATGTCTTCAGAGGGCAAAAGCTCTTCCCTCTAGTATTGACCCTCAAGGATTAGCACAATTCTCCATTTGTGGGTCAAATAAATGAGCTCCCAGGTGGTGGAAGACAGCCTATTTTCATGTAAAGGGCCCTGGAATGGACGTTTGAAGACCTGGCCATCTCATTGATTCTGTAACCCATACAACATGCTTAATCCTTATGAATGTTAGTCTCTCCATCCGTAAAACCAATGAGGTTAGATATTTAGTCATTTCTATGCTGTTACTCCATGTTGTTATGAATACATATACTAGTGTTTAGGGGAACATGACATTACTTCTAAAACTAAAAGGGAACTTTGAATGGATGGTCCAAATTATATTCAGGACCCATGTGCTTCTCAAGAGATTCATCATGGTGACCCAATGGGTCAATGGCAGTGATTTGAAGTTACTTCCCTGCTTTGGATGGAGCCAGGAGACCTATGAGGAAATGGATGTTATAACTTGTGGTTTCTTTTTTCCTTTAGGGATTTGGAACAGCTGGAGAAAAGGGAGAAAAGGGAATCCCTGGTTTGCCAGGACCTAGGGTATGATTCTGGAATGTTGCTTGCCTGAGTCTGTCGAGTCACCCAGTCCATATTTTTTTTGTCCTGTTTGCATCGTTATGTAACTTGATTGTCACCAAAGCTTCTCTTATTTCTCTTCCTCAGCCCTCTGGCAGGTCCCTATGACCTCCTCCTTTTCACTTTGCCCAATTTCCTTGACCTAGTGGCTCCTTTGAATAAGGAATGGCTCCTCAGCCTACTTATTCTCCTTGTCTTCATACATAATTATCTTCTGGACTAAAAGTGGTGTGAGTGTTGTCTTCTTTCATTAAATTTTATCTCGAGGGAATGTGAGCAAGAGTGTGGGTGTTGCAAGAATGGAAGAAAGAGGGCCAAGTACAAACTTTATAGGACAGAAACAAGCCTGGGATGTTCTAGAACATAGTGAGTGATGTTCGCAGTCAACAATTTCCATGAATAACCTCACTTCAAGTGGAGAAACAATTGTTAGTCTCGGTGATTTTAAGTGCTTCAGGCACTTAGGTGTTGGACTGTAAGCCATTAGCCAACCTTTAGCCTTAAAGAAGTAACATTTTGGAAAATTATGATTTTAGCTTGATCATAAAACTTGTTAAGAGTCTTTTGAGTATTCAGCAATGTTCACCCATTACCCTGCCATTTCTTTCTCTACTGTCTTGTCTTGAAAAGACATAATCACCAACAAAGAATGCATTTGGGGTGAGAGACAAGAGGTCCTCCCACAATCTATTTAAAAATCTCATGACTTGCAACTAATGCACACTAAGTATAATACCACCCATCCTTTCTACCAAATTCCACCTAGTACTTAAAATGTTGCCATTTGTTTAGCTCTTTAAAAATGCTCTCTGTGGCTATTCACCCTGATGGATTAGTGCTTAGGAAAAAAGTCATTAAGCCAGGTCTAGGAATGTTCTCTTACCTGATTTTAGGATAGGCTAAATCCTGAACTCAGTTGGGTAGCTTTGTTATGTAAGTCTATTGGCTTTTTGTAGTGTGAGCTATTAATCTTTCTAAGGTGCCTCCATTCTCTTTACAGGGTCCCATGGGTTTAGAAGGACTCCAAGGCCCTCCAGGGAGTCAGGTATTTTGGTTAATATCATTAAAAGCTCACGTGTAAAGTCTTAATTAAAAGGCCCGCTTGTTTTACTTAACGCAACCATCAGTCCAAAAGGAGCCACTGCTTATAATACAAAATGTCTACCTCTCTTTGATTGGTATAATCTCAGCCACTCTCTTCTTTTGTCTTAACCCAAGAATCTGAGTATCCAGTGTTACCAATCCAGTGTTGTGCCATGGTCATACTTCTTTATTATGTTATCAGCAAGGCCAGCCTGCTTATAACTGTGGCCCTTATACCTCCTAAGATGCAAGGTGGCTACCTTGTCCATATTGCCTTTTGGAACCTTTTACACCCTCCGGACTCAGGTAGAATCCATGCATACTCTGGCATGCCAGCCAAGGTTCCTGTGCCATTTGCCCCGGCTTTGTCCAAAGACCAGTCCCTCTAATGCTCTTAGACATTTGACTTAGTTGTAACTGTGTTTCTGTCGCAGGGCAAGAAAGGGTCCTCAGGTTTCTCTGGGTTTAATGGATTCCCAGGAATTAAGGTAATGTTGGGAAGTGGAAATCTGGGATTGGGGAGGTAGATGGGTGAAGAATTACTATAAATGCTGTTTAGTCTATTTGGTTGCTATAAGAAAATATCACAGACTGGATGGCTTATAAACAACAGAAAATTATTTCTCACAGTTTTGAGGCTTGAAGCCCGAGATCAGGGTGCCAGAATGGTTGAGTGAAGGTCCTCTTCCAGGTCACTGACTTCTCACTGTGTCTTCACATGGTGGAAGGGGCAAGCTGGCTCTCTTGGCCTTCTCTTATAAGGGCATTAGTCCCAATCATGAGGGCTCATGACCTGATCACCTCCCAAAAGCCCTACCTCCTAATACCATCACCTTGGGTTTAGGTTTTCAAAATGAATTAAGGACGGGGGCAGGGCAGGGGGACACAAACACTTGGACTATAACAAATGCCTGCATATGAGATGAAGTATTTTTTTTTAACATTTTAAATGTTACTCTTTTCATATGAAGTGCATGAACTACTTTGAGCACACTCATTGAGCATTCCTTAGATACAACTTGATGAGTGACAGAAGGAGGGGGAGGCTGTAAAAGCAAATCCGTCTCTACAAGGAAGAATATTCTACTACTGACATTGTTTAGAACTGCCAGATTTTGGGGTTTTATTATTGTTTTTAAACTCTCTACAGACAATGCATCCCCTTCTTGTCTGTACCTAAGACAGGCCGCTCCCACCACCCCACCTGGATATGCCACTGTATCTGATTCTGATACCCGAGTCTCCCTTTTGGGGACTAAGTCCCCCTTTTGGCAAGTCCTTTGACTTCCTCTGCCTGACATCATTGACTAACAAGGCCAGTGATGGTAGCAGAGTCGTAGGCCTGCTAAGAGCGGGGAAATTTTTGAAAGTGCTCCTTCCTTTGCACCTCTTTGGTGCAGCAATGTTTTCTATTCTTGTGATATGTTTCCCAGGCCCAGAAGCAGATTATCCTGGAGTCAGGTTGCAAAATAAAATTGAGATCCCTTGTTTTTGACAGGTTTGCAATTGAGTGTTGGGCCTCTGGCCTGCCTTATGTTGCCTTCATCTGAAATTTATAGGCTCTGGAATTAACCTATGGACTAGTTGGCCCTGGATATCAGGGGTTGCAAGAGGAGAAACCTTCCATTTTCCTGAAGAGTGACTTTGATGGTGCATAGATCTTGAGTGATGAGGTCACAGAAATATTTGCGTTTAACATATTGAATCTTTACAGGGTGAAAAGGGTGGCATTGGCCTGCCAGGCCCAGATGTTTTCATCGATACAGATGGTGCTGTGATCTCAGGTGCAACTTTTCATTGATTTGAGTGAAAAAGAAAGGACCAGGAGTTAAATTCTATATTCCCTGTGATTGTTAAAAGGATGTTTCGTCAGCCACTGGATTGCTGCTAAACCCCACACCCTCAAGGACCCCTTATGAGTCCTGTACTTAGAAAATCAAACTCCAGTGTCTCTGGACAAAGAAGCCATTGGGTCAGACTGGGCCTGAACTTGCTGAAAATTGTTCTAAAGATGCTTAGGGAAGGACTGATACCCTCCCCAGCCAGGTTGACTGCAGCCTGATACCATGAGACACCTGGAGTCTCATCTACATGATCCCATTCATGTTGGGGTTTGATGATTTCATAGGAGGTGGGAAGTATCCAACTCTTTCCACTGTCTTCTCCAAACATCCATATGCCCAGTGTCTCCAGCTACTCCTTGCTTGAGCAAAGGTTTCTACTATTATACCTCTTCTAGCTGGGTCTCCTAAATTATTTCTTCTCTCTCATCTTCTCTGGCTCATGCCCTGTCTGGTAAATTCATTGAAGCCAAGTTGTTAATGATCAACAGTGGCTTTCTACGTCCCACTTCCAGTGAACCTATGCGCATAATATGAATAGTGGACTTCAACACCTTAACGCAAGTGGTAGACATTTGAGGAATGACAGCAGGTTAGTAGTAGTAGAAAAATGTTCCTAGTACTTACCAGATCTTACCATGGAAGGTAAGCCTTGGCCATACTGGTTCTGAACATTAGTGGAGCCTTAGCTCAAGTGGGCCCATTATCATGTGAGGCCATTAACATTTGAGAGACCTGTGAAGTGCAAGAAAGGCATGTCCACCATGGGGACGTCTCCTTGCAACTCCTCTTGGGCATTTTGTGGCATCTGTGGGCCTTCCCTGGGTTTGCTTATTGTTTTTTTCTTTCATTGCAATACCAGGTTACCCTGGAGACCCCGGTTTGCCAGGCCTCCCAGGACTTAAAGGAGATGAAGGCATCCAGGGTCCACCTGGCCCTTCCGGCATCCCTGGCTTGCCATCTTTACCAGGTGAAGCAAACTAATCCACCCCCTGCACAGATCTGCCCTCTATCCATTCTGCTCTGGATATGTACCTAGCCAAAGTCAAAGGAAAGGTAGACGGTAGTCACTAAGCTCCCCACCACTGGCCCAAGGCTAATGTATATTAGGATAGGACCTGGGTGAGCAGCTTTCCTTTGGCCTGAACAATGTAGCATTTCTAGATAGGCAATCCTATTGAGGTTTGTGATAACCAGAGGGGGCCATTGTTGGCCTGCTAGAACCCTGTCGATCTTCTGTGGATGTACCATCCTAGCTGATGCTTGCCAGAAGGAGCCAACAAAAGCCCAGAGGAGAGTTTGTACCCAGACCCTCACTCTGTGCTTAACTCCTGGGCACTAAATGGCCCAGGATCCTATGGATGACACCCTTGAAACAACAATTGGAGGAGCATGCCCATATGTCATTCTATAGTAGTAAATAGAGAAAGGACATGCCAGATTCTGAGAGGCCATGGTGACCCAATATAAAGCTTCAAAGACATTGCTTTGAAAGGCATCAGTTTCTAAGTTCCTTGGAGGTGGGTATCTGTAAGGATACCTATGCCCCTCTCAGGTTTGCCACCAAAAACCTTTGCACCCTTGACCGTGTTTCCCCATGTCTTTGGGACTCAACTTCCCAAGGGGTTAGGCTAGATGATTCCTAAGGACCCCTTTAACTCTGATGCAAGAGAAGGACAAATGCTTTTCCAAATTCTTCCCTTCGAGTTAGTTTCCAGTTTATGCCACTGATTGCAATGTCCCTGAAGAGTAGGGTGACATGAGTAGCCTTACTGTGTGGGCTTATTCTTCTAGGTGTCCCAGGTGCCCTAGGGCGCCAAGGAGCTCCAGGTCTCAAGGGGGACAAAGGAAATCCAGGCCACACCACAATTGGGGCAGCTGGCCCCCCTGGCAGAGACGGTTTGCCAGGCCTACGAGGCCTTCCAGGCCCACCCGGTAAGTCATTCATTTTTCTCTTTGGTGTTGAGACTCAGGTGTGACCCAGATGGCAGAACACTCATGATTTTTGAGGGAGAGAGTATTTCACAGGAGACATAGCCAAGATACACGATGACTGGCAGAGGGACAGTGATAAAGGCCTTGTCCTCTCTGAGTCAGAGCCCTACATCTACAGCTTAGTGACCACAGCACTGAGAGTGCTCATCAAGGAAATGCAAGCTACGGCCCCCTCGATGACCAAACACTATCTAATTCCTTCCAATTTCTGTACTCATTTCATCCCACCCTCCACTGTTCTCAGCCCTTCGGCCTCTGGTCTTGCAGCTCATGATGAAGCTACGTTGGCTCTTTCAAGCTCCAGGGGGGTGGGCTGAGAGCCTGAGAAATGGGAAACCAAGCCTGGATCCTCAAGTTGGTTGCTAAAAGCCTCTACAAGGCTTATTTTCTTTAAATCTTCTACCTGAGTATGGAATTCTAGATTTTAAGGGAAATTTAGAAATATGCCCAGCCTGTTTCTTTGTCATCTAAACCCCATGATGTTTGCAGTTTGCACCCATTCCCTCAAACTTTCTGGGGTAGACATTGGGCCTGCTGGCTTCCGGAAGCTATCTGGGTCATTCCTGTACCCTCGGTGTCTAGTCCAGTGCCTGGAACATAGTAGACCTTCTGTAGGTAGTAGTAGAATGAATAGGGCCAATAAGGGATGAGACTTGCTGCAGACTTTAGGCTTTGGTTGTTTATCCCCAAGGATGCTTAGTCCTTAGTGGCTGAGCTGCTCTGCTGAGTCATGAGTCTAGACTTGTGTCAGGCGCTGATATTTCATGCTTCCTTTGTCCTGAAGGTCGAGCATTTGAGACTGGAACACTACAGAACACAGAGCCAGGGTTTCCTGGTCTCCGAGGAGAACGAGGTCCAAAAGGAAACCCAGGCCTCAAAGGAATAAAAGGTAATTTTGTCCCCTTGTATTTCTTTGTTCTCCACACTCCTTGTGAAGGGCTTTCTGAGGAATGAGCAAACCAACAGCCTTGGGAACATGAACAAAAGCAATTTGGGATCTGGATCAGGGATTTGATTATAGAACTGTCAGAAGGGCTGTGTTTAGAGCTCTGAGACTGAGGCTGGCAGTTGAAGTCACATGGGACAAAGTGGCTTGCAGGCTGCTCCCCCTAATCTGTCCACCTCCAGAACCTGTTGCCGTTAGCCCCGGTTGTTTACCAACAAATGTGGCAACACTTTTTAGTTTGCAAGGCCAAGGCTGGGCGCCACTTATCATTACCTTCAGCCTGAAGGAAAGGACTCTGAACAGGTCAAGACCTGACACTCTGAAACAGCCAACTGGCTCCAGAAAAACAACTACATCCCCTCCCCTCCACCCCAATGTTGAAGGGCTAACTGATTACCTCAGCCTTTGGCCACACCACTCTATCCATCTTCTTGCTGCCTTTGGGTCATTCCTCTGTTTCATACTCTTGAGGAGCAGATGCTTAAAGCTCAAATAAATCAATTCATTTTAGTTGTAGCCCAGGCCAAGGTGGAGAAAAGGTGAAACTCTAAGCTCCAGAGAGGTTTGGGGATAGCCTACAGGGTTCAAGTTATCTGAGCTCTTTCCCCTTCTCTCACAGAATTAACAGCTCTTAACTTACTCTTCCCCTTTCTCATTGCCGAATCATAAAATGTCACTACTTAAGTATAGGAGTTGAGAAGTTTTTAAAAGTTCCATCTCTGTTGTTCAGCTGTTAAGAGGCCTATTTGGAGGGAAAGGAGATTGAACTGCAAGTTTTGACTTAGGATATTAACCTTGGCCCTTCTGTGACTCACTACAGAGCTAACGTACTTCCTGATACCACTCTTGCTCCTAAAAAAAGAGATAACTCTAATGTTCCCCCTTCCATATTCCCATGGGACCAGAAGGTGTTCCCTAAGTCTGGAATAGTGATGGTGATTCTCAAGCTTCACTGTATATGAGAATCACCTAAGGGAGATTACTAAAAATTAGATTCTTGGTTCTGGCCTCCTGAGAGTCTGCTTTATTAGAACCGGGGTAAGGCCCAGCAAGCTGCCTCATGAACAGGCAACATACCTGACTGTGATCCATGGATCACACTTGAGAACTACTACAGACTGTTCTTTCTGAGTTTCAGGGATTATCAGTTTTCTAAAAGTAAAAAGAGGCCCTTCAGGATGTTAGGGGGCCTTAGAGTCACCTACACTGGCCTAAATTCTTAGACATGGCATAATCATTGGGATAAATTTCCAGACCATAAGTATGAAAGGTATAGGTGGCTGGGCTATAGTGTTAGTGACTCCTTGATACCTCTTCAGAGGTGTCTTGCTGAAATCCCTGTCATACATTGACTTGACACTTGTCTGTATGCACAGAAGACAAGAGAAAAGACATTATGATGAAGAGAACTTTTGAGTGGCTTAGATTCTAGATCCAACTGGCTAGCATAGGTTAGTGCTTCTTAACTCTGGCTGTACATTAATTAGACTCACTGATCACTGGGTTGTCTCTCCCCAGACTAATGAAATTCAAATCAGTGGTACAGATGTACTTTGATGGAGAGTAGACTTGGTTCATAAACCTCGTTCGTGTGAGTTTGTTCTCAGTGGACCTTCTGATTCCCTCCATGGAGTTGTTCAAGTCAAGATTATCAAGATTATCGCTGTTGTATCATCTTTTTTCTTAGAAAGATGGTTCACTTTGTTTAACGTTGCCTTTTTCTCTTCCAGGGGACTCAGGATTTTGTGCTTGTGACGGTGGTGTCCCTAACACTGGACCACCTGGGAAGCCAGGCCTTCCTGGGCCACAAGGTCTCATTGGCCTTCCAGGCCTTAAAGGAACCAGAGGAGATCCAGGCTCTGGGGGATCACAGGGCCCGTCGGGGACTCCAGTAAGTCTTACCAAACTTTGACCCTCATGGAGCAATGGGAGCTTTCCAGTGCCCATTACTCCTCCCCAATCATGTTCCTAAAACATAGGAAAGACAGATGGAAATAAGACAAAGCTTCAGGTATTTGATCTGTAATATAAAAAAGCCAGACTAGCTGATCTCTGTAGTCCCTTTCTGCTTTGACCTACCTATGTTCTCTCCCTTCCCCCTTTCTTTAATCCCTCTCTTCAGTCCACAAAATTATTTGTATTTGTCTAACCTTGTGCTGGGCCTTGAAGATGAAATTGAATTAAGACAGGGTTACCATCCTCAAAGATTTCAAAGATTTAGAAAGGATAAGAACATAAATGGGCAGTCATAATCCCAGATGAGGACACTGAACAGTGCCCTGAACAGTGCCAAAATGTTACCAAGGTTCTGCTTTAGGTCCGACCTATGCTAGGTGATGTCTACATCTCCTGATTGTTCCTTTTTGTCTCTTTTGCAGGGTTTGTTTGGACCTCGGGGCCCTACAGGCCCCAAAGGAGAGAAAGGGGAGCCAACTCTAAGTTCGAGATCAGGAATGTCAGGGGAGCAGGGTGATCCTGGCCCCCAGGGGCTCCCTGGTGAGACAGGAATCCCAGGCAAGGATGGAGTACCAGGTTTACCAGGTCTTCCAGGCCTCCCGGTAAGTTGATGGTTCCTGGGTGATTAGCTCTATAAATCCTCACCTCTGACTTAGTGGGGGTCCTGATGGCCACTAGACCACGAGACAGGGTAGAACATCTCCTTTAGCCTTTGCCACTGACACTCTTTGCTCTGTGCTTTTCCTTTCTGTAAAATAGGAATCTTTTCCTCAAAATAGGTCGTTGCCTCATTTGAGAAATGCTAGTACCCATTGACCATATCACTGAAAATGCTTTAGCTTCTCAGTAGCTTTCCCTTGCAAGTAATCCAGCTGCTTTCTGTGACCCACACCCGGCCAAGGACTGTCACCCTGCTCTAGTTTCCTGCCCCGTCCCCACCACTGATCTGGAATATTTTGTTTTATCATATCATCAAGGGTTCACAAGCTTCATTTCCCTGAACTAAATCAGAGGAATTGATTGATAAACTAGAGTGATAGAGAATCTTAACAACAACAACAACAACAACAACAACAACAAAACAAACATTAGCCATGCTGGCTACCTCTTTCCTATGGTCAGAAGACTCTCTGGATAAATCTTTAAGTTGGGATTTTATTCTTTCCTATGTGTTCTCTAGGGTGATGGTGGACAGGGCTTCCCAGGTGAGAAGGGGTTACCAGGACTTCCTGGTGAAAAGGGCCGCAGTGGTCCAACTGGTCCCCCAGGAATTGGACTGCCAGGATCTCCTGGACCTCGTGGGCTTCCTGGAGATCAAGGAATAGATGGATTACCCGGGAAGCAAGGCCTCCCTGGACTTCCGGGTGAGTCATGGAATCAGATGGCCTTGGACTTGAAAAACTGACCCTTTGTAAAGTGTAGATATGACCCACGTACATGAAATGTGTCATAAGGAGAGTCTTGGCTGGTTATAATCACTCCTTGCCATTTTTAAGGGTTTTCATGCAGAAAAAGGATCATAATTGTACATAATTGTGGTACACTTACACAGAGCAATCTAGATTTTAGTTCTACTTAGTAAAAAAAAACAAAAAACAAAACTTCCTAACAGAGCAATCTGAAAATGTAACGGAGTTGCCTTGGGAAGTTGTGAGCTCATAATCCCTGGAAAATTTCAAGCAGATGCTGGATGGCCATTTGCTACAAGTATCATTGAAGTATTGAGTGGGAGACTGGATAGGTGTCCTCTTAAGTTGTATAGTACTATCATCACCAAGGAAGAACCTTTCCTTAATTCATGAAATCTCAGATTGAGAAGAGACTCTACTTGTATCTAGTCTAATCTTTATTTCATACCTTAACCACCTCGCATTTGTATAGCTTCTTTCTCTATCAGCATTTTGGGATTTGTAAGGAGTGCCAGTCCTGCTTGTAGATTGGGAAGGTGCTATGTTAATAACTCACCTTCTTCCATACAGCTAGGATAGGTCTTCATCCCAACTTGTGTTTCCATTAGTGGTACCACCCTTCTTATTGTCCTCTGAAGTTTGAAATTTGAAATTCACTTCTTATTCTTCACTTGCAGTGCTTCTCATATTCTTTCTTTCCTCTTCTTGCTACTAAGTTCTCATTATCTCACACCTAAGCTTATCAAATACCTGCATGCTTGTTGGAATAAATGAATGGTTGGAAGGAAGGATAAGTGAATGGGTAGATGGATGAGTCAGTGAATAACAAACAGCTTCTGAAATGGTTTCTCATCTCCTACCTCCAGACCTTCCCCACTCAGTTCTGCTATGAACACTGCTGCCAATTCAATATTTGTAAAGTACTGATATCATCATGTCTTGCCCCTAGTCCAAAGCCACAAGCAGTTGCCTTTTTCTGGAACGCTTTTCCTCTT
>NW_027527804.1:2283158-2289822 GCF_008692635.1 Crocuta crocuta
TTCAGGGTACAAGCCCCACTTCTCCACTAAACCTTCTCTTGACCTCCACAGCATATGTCATTGCTACTTAAATTATGTGTTGTCTTCCATTAATGGTTTTAGTTTTCCCAACTGCTTTGTAAGTGTTTGGATACTAAAGAAGGCAATTCTTTTTAGCATTTCTCGATTTTCCTAGTATAGTGCAGTGTTCCATAAGAAATTAATATATATTCACAGAAAAAAAGGGACTTCTCAATAACCAAAGGGCTATCTCTTAGACCTATTTCTTTTCGTTCTACCTTGTCACCTTGAAGAGTTACCAAAAAAAGAAGACATAAACCAGGTCTTGTCAGTGTTTATTGACTTTAAAATCTACTTGTATGTATTGGTATACTAAGGATATGGGTTAAAAATTGATGATTAAAGATTCTTAAAACCAAGTCATATTTCAGTTTACAGATCCTTATGAAGGCTGTGAGGAATTTCATCAAACTAAAGCATTCTGCCTTTGAAAGTCCTGGTGTTGGCTACAGCTTTGCCTCCAGCTTTGTTCCCAGAGATATTATTCACGGTCATTCCATTACCCCCTGTGCCAATTGGGTCTTTATTCTAGGCCAACCATTTACGTAGGCAACTGGATTTTAAACTGACTTATAAACTGAATTACCTATGTACTTACACACACTCAAATCTGGCTATTATCAACATTCTGACTGCTTGAAAACAGGCTGAGTCAACAGAAGGAGGCCCATGGGACCATTTCTATCTTAAACATCTAGGCCCCAGACACAGAAAGTTCTTAGGAATATAGTGATACCGTAAACTCCAGCCTGAGAGATGTCCTATGCAGAAAATGTTCTTGTTGCAGTACCAAGACTTTCAAAAAATTACTTCCAATAAGAGCATTAGCTTTCTTTTTCTCTCCACTCCAACCACGCATAGCTCCTCAAACCTATCTTTTTCTTTCCACGCAATTTTATTTATTTTTTTCTTCTTAGTTTATTGTCAAGTTGGTTTCCATATAACACCCAGTGCTCATCCCCACAAGCGCCCTCCTCCATGCCCATCACCCCCTTCTCCTCCCCCCACCCCCATCAGTCCTCAATTTGTTCTCAGTATTCAAGAGTCTCTCAGGGTTTGCCTCCCTCCTCTTTCCACACAATTTTAAAAAGACATAACTTCGGAGCCCCTGACATTTGCATTGTGGCCATTACTGTTGCCATGAAAACCAAAGATGCCATTCTTTAAATGCACTCACTCCAACTGGTGGTGGCCCAGGCTAAAGAAGCTGCATTGCCAGGAAAAAGGATGCAGTCACTAGAAGCCTTCCAACTTAGTGGTCTGAGTAATTACAAACCTTGGATGAGCAGACAACTGGCTGTTTCCAAAGAGGCTCTGATCCAGATGTTCTCAGGAATCAATCAGCCCGGTTATTACTGAACAGCGACTGTGTCCTTGATCCTGTGTGGGTGCCAGCTCTCTCCATTCAATCCACATAGGGAATTTGATTGGTGGGCATACCCAGGCTGCAGACAAGACTTCCTTTGGGCCTCAAGGGACTTCCGTCCAGGTTTAATTTTCTTCTTTACTTGATTGGTCTAGGTGACTGTTGCTGCAAGGAGAGCATTGATAAAGGAGGCTTAGACGCAGAGGGAGGTGAGAGCTAGCTCAGTCTCGAGGTTCTCAAACTCTGATGTTGCCAAAATCTCTCTTTCCTTTTGTTCACCTTTCTCTCAAACACTCATGATGGCTTGAGTGCCACGCTGGAGCCTCTGGCTAGGGAGGGGTGCACAAAGGCTGACATTATCACTCCTGGTTTCTAGGAGGGGATACAGGAGTAAGTGAGCATGCAGTCGCTGAGGGGGATTGATTTCCTTCACCATGCATGTTGATGGCTTGGCTGATGTCTGTTAGCTGGGGTCATAACTTTCCTTCGCAGGTAGCTGGAAGGATGCACACATGTCTGATGTTTATTCACTGGACCCAGAGTAAACTGAAATGTTAGAATCTTGATAAGCAGAGATGCTTTTTATTTTGAAGATGAATTTGGGCATTAATGGGGGAAAATGCTGACTAATTAGATCATGTGTTATAGAACAGAACATGGATAGAGCTGATCTCTGCTTTATTGAGGAGAAGGCTCTGAGTTCAGGAATGGGAGGTAGAAGACGGAGATGTAATGTAAAAGAGCCAGAAACCAGGATGACTTGAAGGTCTTACCTTCTCAGCATTTTGACCCTCCGCTTGCATACATGAGTGTGCTGTGGCATACAGGCCTGGTCTAAGGCAAGAGGAAAATATCCCCTTGATTTCCATCTTCCTTTTGATCATTATTTGTCCTGTCATGGAACCTTTCCAGATGCCTGTCATTGGACCCATCCTCTAATGGTTTGTTTTTAATCTGGCTGTTGCAGGCAAAGAGAATTTATGAAACTTATCTGATGAATTGAGTGAGGATGGATGGTTTACATTTGGACCCAGCACAGAGATATTTGTGTTTTACTATTTGTTTTGTAAGGCTGAAAGCAATGAAACTGCAATGTTTGACACATTGGAGTCAATGGGCTATTGAAAGAGTTGGGGCAGGAGAACCTTCTGTGGGATCCCTCTCATGATACCATCTAGGGAGGCAGTTCTTCAGCCTAGTCCAAGGTACTGAGGCCCAAGCTGAGGACAGGACTGGCAGTCCTCACCCAGTGAGGCATCTTGTCATAAGGTGCTCGCCTATAGGTTATAGTTCCACAGTAGGGAAATAGCCCTGAGAAAGAGCACCATCATTTCAATGCCTGGCAGGATGGAGATGGGTGTGACCACTTATGGAGCAAGATCAGGCCTATGGCCATCTCTACACCTGTGGAAGTATGACTACAGGACCCTGAGGTCTAAAAGGCAGAAAGCTGCCACCCAGGCTACAAAGTAGTGTCACTAACCTGACGAAGGTAGAAACCAGGGGCTGTCATTGGAGGAGCTCTTCTGAATGCTTCTCCTTAAATAAGATAAGAAAAAGCTACCGTTTGCTTAGCAACTGCCTGGGTGCCAGGTACTGTGCAGAATGCCATTAGCATTATTTCATATAATCCTCACAAATGCCACATGAGAAAAGTAGCTCCCGTTTTACACATGAGGCTCAGAGGGGTTAAGAATCTTGCCCAAACAGCTGGTTAGTAGCAGAACTAGGATACAAGCTTAGGTCTGGCTGGCTGGGTGTCTATAATGTATTGGTTAAGAGTTACACTATCTTGTTCAATTCTCCATTTTGCTTTGGGAATAGAACAAGTGCAGAAGGAATGCCAGCTATTGAGGAAGCAGTCTGAATCATAGGTTGTAGACATATTTTTAAGAAATGCAATTTGTGATTTATTTTAGGTACAGGCAAAAACTATAGCAGTTTACTTGAACCGTTGGCTCTGGGGCTTAAAACAGGCCTTGGGGGTGGTTCTAATGAATCGGCAAGGCCAATTTTAATTAGCATAGCAATTGTTTGTGCATGGCCCTTGAGGGAGCCTACACAAAATTTGTTCATCGGGATTTTATTAAACCTCCCCTCTGTGATCTTGTATAGACTCCTTTTATTTGCATTATGAACGAGCAAGGAAGACTTTGCTAGGGGAAAGTCTATGAATGCCAATTTCAATGTCTTGAACACTGAAATTGAGTACCGCTTCTCCCTGAGTACCAGAGTTGACATTTTCAAAGAAGGACCTGAGGGAATGGTCATCGTTTGTCTGTCATGACCAAGAGAGTGGCCTTCAGCGTTTGCCTGGTACAGAAGTACAGCTACCTCTGGCCCATGGTAATTGTCAATAGGTTTCTGTAGATCCCAAGTGAGGTGTGTCAATAGAACCAGATGGTTTAGGAAAAGAACCCAATGGTTTGTTTTCATTCCAAGAAAAGGGCAGACACGTGAACTTGAGGGGTCTTGTCTTCAAACCCTCCAATCTAAACACATGGCTATAATGGATCCTTAGGACTAGCCCCAAGCACCCATCTGAGGGAGAGGCATCATGTGAGGGCAGGGTGAGAAGGTCACTACCATTTGCTGCTGCTCCTATATAGGCTACCTCTAGAAAATCTTGCTAGGGAGCATCTACTGCATAGGTAGATGTATAGGTAGATGCCTGCCCACTGGACATTGATGGTTTAGGAGGTGACATTCTGGCACTTGGATACTAGGAGTACTCTTACCTATAAGCAGTTGCATTAGGGGTAACTCCCAAGAGCTTCTGATGCCAGGATTCTTCTGCATGGGCTCCCAGCTGCTGGGTGGGAAGAACTTGGTTGGCCCATCCAATGGAATTGGAGTAAAGGAGCATGCTAGGAGAGCCCACCTGATTTGACGGGTTTACCAGATGCTTACACGTTGCCATTTACAGGGATCACCTTGCCGTGTATAATTCCTGGGTCATACGGTCCATCAGGCTTACCAGGAGCTCCCGGATTCCCAGGTATGTAATGAGGCCAGAGAAAGCCATGGAACAGACTTGTAAGGGCCATGGGCCAAAGGAAACAGGGCATAGCCTGGTAGCATTTGGGGGTACACATTCTTCCTGAGAGGGCAGCCTTGAGGATTGAGGCAATAGAACGGCGCCTGGAGAGGTTCGTGTGGGGAGGTAAGGGTAAGAGGCCCTCCAAGAGACTAGGATTCTTGAGTGGATATCACAAATGAAACCAACTGCACTGACTTTCCTTTCCCTTCACCACTCATGTTTGGGTTTGCAGGCCCTAAAGGGGCCCGTGGCCTCCCTGGGACTCCAGGGCAACCTGGATTGCGTGGAAATAAAGGAAAGCCTGGAAGTCCAGGATTAGTTCACCTTCCTGAACTGCCAGGTAAGGAAGAAAGCTTTTCCTCGCCTGCTTCTCCTTTTGTGTGAGTGTGAGTTTGAATTGTGGTAGCCATCCACTGATTATAGGAAGTTAGGTTCACACTCTGGTATGGGTGGGATGGTTTTTTTGTTTTATTTTTTAAATGTTTTATTTCTTTTTGAGAGAGAGAGAGAAAGAGACAGAGAGAGAAAGACAGAATACAACTAAGGGAGGTGCAGAGATTGAAATACAGAATCTGAAGCAGGCTCAAGGCACTGAGCTGTCAGCACAGAGCCCGATGTGGGGCTTGAACTCGTGAACCACAAGATCATGACCTGAGCCGAAGTTGGAGGCTTAACTGACTGAGCCAACCAGGCACCCCTCGGTGGGATGGCTTTGACTTCATACTCAGGCAACACAGAGCTTCAAGCTAGAGAGTGACCGTATATCAGAGCAATAAGGGCCACCAGCTGGGACAACCTCTTCACTTTCAGATGAGGAAATTGAGGCTTAGATGGAAAATGACTTGGTTGAGGTCACAAAACCACTAGTGACAGCTCCCTCTCTCTCTGACCCTCCCCTGCTCACACTGTCTCTCTCTCTCTCTCTCAAAAATAAATAAAACATTAAAAAAAATTTTTTTTAAAAACCACTAGTGACAGAGCTAGGACCCTACCAGGTTATCTGACTGCTGAGTGCCTCTGGCAATTTCCTGGATCAGCTCCCTTCTAGGTCAGAGAAAGAGATTCAGATGAGTCAGAGAGAAGTGATTCATATCTATCCCTTTGTTCACACCCTGTTCCAACTTTGTTCTATGCTGCACAGTGGTTCTCAAACTGTTCCCTACAGCACCAGCATCACCTGGGAATTTGTTAACAAGGCAGATTTGGGGCCACTTGGCAGAGCTACTGATCAGAAGCTCAAGGGGTGGTGCCCACAATCTGGATTTGACCAAACACCCCCTCCCCCGGCTGGTTCTGACCCACGCTCTATTTGAGAACCACCGTGTTCTACAGCACAGGGCCATACAATCCATGGTTTCTTGGTGCTTCAATTCCCTCCACCCCCCAGGAAGAAGGAGGCGTGACAGCAAGGGTTAGATGACTCCAGAAGAACTGGGCCTTTGACGGAGAGTCCTGGGTGTAATTTCCGCTCTTTGGCCAGTGGATCAGCCCCAGGAGTGGGTTGCTAGGATCGGCCCAAGGCCTGGCCTCACTGAGTTAGAAGTGTCTTGGGTTCACATGGCACAGTCCTTGCTTCTGGCAAGGCCTCCCAGGACCAAGGGGTCTCCTGACTTTCAAGAGAAGTGGCACACATTATTAATATGCTAGTCAGCTTTTTAAAAAATTTTTAGATGTTTTATTTCTTTTTAAGAGAGAGAGACAGAGGTCGAGTGGGGAAGGGGCAAAGAGAGAGGGAGACACAGAATCCGAAGCAGGCTCCAGGCTCCCCTATGTGGGGCTTGAACCCAGGACCTGTGAGATCATGACCTGAGCCACCCAGGGGCCCGTAGTTAGCTCTTATAATAGAAGCAAAAACTCTGTGTCAGAGATCTCTACCCAGACGTGTCACTTCTAAACCTCCATGGCCTTTTATTTTCGCCTCTTTACATTTAGGATTTCCTGGACCTCGTGGGGAGAAGGGCTTGCCAGGGTTTCCTGGGCTTCCCGGAAAAGATGGCTTGCCTGGGAAAACTGGCAGTCCGGGTTTACCAGGTTCCAAGGGAGGCCCCGGTGACATCTATGGTGCTGGAAATGGTGCTCCGGGGGAGCAAGGCCTACAGGGATTGCCAGGGGACCGAGGATTTCCTGGAGACCCTGGCTTGCCAGGACCCAAGGGTGACTCTTTTTGACTCACATATTTAACAACTTGCCGAAAGTCT
>NW_027527804.1:2289884-2291172 GCF_008692635.1 Crocuta crocuta
TAAAAATCAAAAGTTATTTTGTTCTGTCTCTCCTTGTTGGGAACTTTTTCTTAAATCACCTGAGTCTATTCTCCTTTTTTAGTAAATCCAGAAGTGACCATAAGGAATAGTAAGATTTCTTATAAAGCCCCTGGTTTGCTGCTGAGAACAGCAGCAAGGCTGGCACCGACAAGACAGTGACATCTGGGATGTCCCCCGGCCGGGCTTCTGCACCAGAAGTTGGTGCGGTGACCAGACCCCGCTGTTGATCCAGACTGTGACCACCTGCCCCTTGCTTTCATCAGGTCTGCCTGGGAAGTCAGGCTTGCTGGGCCCCAAAGGCGAACGGGGCAGGCCTGGAACACCAGGCCATGTGGGAGAGCCAGGGTCCCCAGGGCCTGATGGTCGATTCGGCATCAAGGGCAAACCCGGGCTCCCAGGAGCACCAGGCTTTCCAGGCCCTTCAGGTAGGTCCTTTGGAGGAGGAGCCCCAGCTTGACAGACTTAAGCTGGGTCCTGGGCCCTGGTGCCCTGAGGGCCATAGCAGCCCTGAGACCGGGGCAGGGTTTAGAAGGACTTTTGACTTTGCCAACCTCTCACATTGGCAATCTCAAGTGACCCTTGCAGTGCCGAGCAGAACAGATTTCTGCAGCTTGGCTTCCAAAATGTTACCACAGATCACTCCCCGCCCCTTCCCCATGGCCTCACTCCCCCTCCACGTGCTTCAGCCTCCCTCTTACCTTTCCCAGTTAGGGAAGACACCTTGGTTGTGGAGGTGGGTCTAGTCATGTCCACCATCTTGTCTGGGGCCGTGGGGAGCCTGCTTGGGCTTCGGGGGAAAAGCTTGAGAGGGGGTGACTGCACGGTGGCCTGCCGCTCAGGCGAGCCTGCCTCTGAGGGCCCCGTGGCCAAAGTGGCCTTCACTGGGCCTCGGGGCTGACACCCCCTGCATCTGGCCTAGTGTTTGAAGCTTGCCTTTTTCTTGCACTGCCCTCCTCACCCCTGCCTCAGCGACTACGTCACACACACACACACACACACACCCTTATCCTGGCCATGTGACTGATGTTGAGTTTTTGCAGAGCCACTAAAATCCTTTTTAATCCCTTTTATCCTTCTGTGTTTCTTGGGTCTTCCCATAGGCCGTCCAGGTGAGAAAACAGCACACAAGCCCACAGACTGACACCCCCACCGGCTTTCCTGCTCAGGGAATTATCTGACTATACACTCTAACCTTGGCGAGGCCAGGGGTCCCTGAGCTCATGCTGTGGGGCTGGCCCCCATTGAATTTCCTTCCCTTGTTTTGGAG
>NW_027527804.1:2291220-2301858 GCF_008692635.1 Crocuta crocuta
TTTATGCTTTTAAATTCATAGAAAGCCAAGTCAGCCATTCAATTGGGTTCTTGGGGGCCCAAATACCTCTGTCGTCACTGATTTAATCCTTTGGTTTTTTAATTTCCTTGCTTTGTACCTGAACATTCCACTCTGGCAGCAGCTCAGGAGGTTAATCCCATTGACCAATTTAAAGCCTGGTGAAAGAAGTCTCAGACTACCTAGGAGACCAAATGGGCCTTGGGGATTTCTACAGTACTTGGCACTAGGGGGCCTTTCAACCTTAATGCCAAGGAACTGGCTGACTTAACTGCTTGCATGAGGGATTAAAAGGGCAGCCCTGTATCTGTGGCTCCCTGGGAGGCTGAAACAATGGCTGAGCTTTAACCTCTACTTCACCGATTGGCCCAGGAAACAGCCATTGTGGCGCGATTCAGACTGGAAGTACCAGGAAACTGGAGTCCAGATGCCACCTTGGCTTCCCAGAGCTCCATTCACAGGCTAAAATGTGTCACCACATTCATAAAGAGGGAAGAAGCTCTAATCAGAAAGGGGTTTGATGGCCCTGCCACGCTGAGAGTAACGGCCACTGGCGTGGTGCTCTGGGTGGTAAGTGCTAATGTTTCAGCCAGCCAAGAATTCTGCCAGTTAGCAGCCTGCCGAGGCCATGGTTAAAGGACCATTTCCAAAGCCCAGCCAGCCAGCCAACCAGAAGCCATGGGAACGGGCAGCGGCCCAGATCTGGACATAGCCTTACTTGACGGCTGCCCCATGTTCTCTCCCATGCTGATTCAGGAAATCCTGGAAAGAAAGGTTTAAGAGGTGAGACAGGTCCTCCTGCATCAACTGGAAAGAGAGGCCTGCCCGGGCTGAAAGGCCTTCCAGGATCTCCAGGGCTGACTGGCTTCTTGGGGAACTCCGGCTTGCCAGGGAGCACTGGGTCACCAGGCCTGCCAGGTCCGAAGGGTAAGTCACGTGCTCAGGAAGGCGCTAGTGGGCCCCTAAAAAGATCATCCACGCTGCCCAGGTTGCCTTGCTTCTCTGCCTCGGAAGGGGAAACGGGAGGTGAGGAGGGGGACTGGGGGTGGGGAGAGAGAGGTGGGCAGGACATTTTNGCGCTAAGGGAAGACTCCCAGCCATGGTGAATCACCCTCACTGCTGGCCAGGTGGAACACTGGGCTGAATAGCACTATCAGTAAAGCACAGGATGGAAACGGTCACACTGGGGTTATTGATTTGCACGACTCCCCTACCATGGAGACCGATCGCTCTCGGTTTCTGTGACTTTCCTGCTAGACACCAGAGGTTGGATGGGAGGCATCTCCATTTTCTACTGGGGTACATGACTGGTCCAAGGTCACACAACCAGTCCTAGGCCTGTTTTTGTCCGTGAGCTCTAACTTGGCAACTCATAAGAGAGGTGCCCACCTCTTCTCTCCCTTCTGTTGCTTAGTGTCATGCCCCCGTTAAGGGAAGTAGTATAATGTGTAAGGATTGACAGCTTGGGCTCTGGAGTTAGAGAAACCTGGGTTTGAAACCCTTCTCTACAACTTCCTAGCTGTGTGATTTGGGGTAAGTTATTTAACCTCTCTGAGCTTCCACTTCCCTCTATGGAAAAGAGAGATCATAATAGAAGTTCTTGTTTCTCAACAGGTGAGAAGGGCTCTGCTGGGCTGGTAGGTTTTCCAGGGATATCAGGTCTCCCTGGTATTCCTGGCGCAAGTGGATTGAAGGGAATATCTGGGTCAGCCGGAAGAGTGGGGCCATCTGGACAGGCTGGTAGTGCTGGTGAAAAGGGTAAGCGGGAACACTGAATTCCAATCTTGCTAGCCATGCTTCCCATGGTACATTTTGTCTTTCAACTTTGTTGCTGCTGTGGCTTGCACCCATCTTGTGTTAGATAATAAGATGTGGGGCTTCTGAATGGAGTCTTTTTATTTTTTTTTTTTGAAGTATTTATTTATTGTGTGGGAGGGAGAGAATGCGAGTGCATGAGCAGGGGAGGGGCAGAGAGAGAGGGAAAGAGAGATGCCCAAGCAGGCTCCGCAATATCAGCACAAAGCCAGACACGAAGCTTGAACTCAGTAAACGTGAGATCATTACCTGAGCTGAAACCTAAGAGTCAGACGCTTAACCGACTGAGCGACCCAGGCACTCCTTGAATGAAGTCCCTTTAAACCAAGAGACCTAATCACTTCTGAGTTATCATCACATGTTAGAGGCTCCATCATACATTCCCAGATGCTCAGTGGAGGAGGCTTTTGAGTAGGTTCCAATGTTGCTGATGGACTTCGGGCTTGTCGAAGGAGAGGGCATGCACACTGATGTGAAGTTGGGGAAACAGGGCTGGGGAAGGTCCTGGAAAAGGAGGCCTGGGGCAAGGAGAGGGGGGAAGAGCTGAGATGAAAGGTCAGCTCATGCCTGACCCCATGTCTGAGCTTCCTCTCACGAGGGTCTCGCGATCTCCACCCCTACAGGAGACAGAGGAGACCCAGGGCCAGCTGGAGTACCCAGTCCACACCCTCCAATGCTGAACCTCCGGTTCAAAGGAGACAAAGGCTCTAGAGGCTCAGCTGGATCCGATGGATTTCCTGGGCCCAGAGGTGCCGGGGCAGGCAACGGGGCAGGAGAAATGCTCAAACTTAACCTCCCTCCTGAGAAAGGGCAAGACTCCCAAGACTGGCAGTAGAGGTGGCAACAGGGAGTCTAAGGAGGCTGCCTTCCCTGGGCCTGGGGAGCGCTGGACTTTGAGGCTGCCAGTTTTCATTGCCACTGCAGTGAACTGAGATTTTGCAGGCTGTTGTACCCCTGGAGGAGCCTGGTGGATGATGGGGGGGTGGGCACTCGCCGTGCTAGAGCTGGGGTGGCCCTGACTGGTGCCCCCTAAGGCTGAAGGCACCTCCCCGACCCACACCTTCAGCCCTGAGCTAACCGTCCCCAAGGCTGTACTTTGCCTGTGATCCAGGGTACCTGCACCTTGGGGGAGTAGGTTTTCTCTTGGCCAGAGTCCTTTTTCTAAGCCTTGTTTGCTTCTTTCCCAGGTGACAAAGGAGAGGCTGGCTCCCCGGGGCCACCAGGCTTGCCTGGAATTCCCGGATTCCCCAGTACCATCAAGGGACTTGATGGGAAACCAGGCCCCCCTGGCTCTACTGGACTACGGGGTTTACCTGGCCTGAAAGGGTCCACTGGAATCACAGGTTTCCCAGGAATACCAGGAGCAAGTGTAAGTGTCCCCAGATCTTTGTCTCTCCACCAGGGAAGGGCCTCCATGGCAGGGGGACATGCCCCTATTGTCCATCTTTCTGGCCCCAGCCCCCTTCCCAGCCCCTTCCCCTAGCTCATCCCAGACAAAGTCCTCTCATCGAGCCTGACAGGTCTTCCCACCCTCTACTGAATGTCCCTGCCTCTGGGCCTTTGCTCATGTTGTCTCTCCTGTGTGCCAGAGACGACTGCTCTGCAGCTCAGTCTAATGCCTTCCTGTTCTCTGAGCCCCAGCCTAGGAGCCCATTCCTCCAGGAGCCCCTGAGCTCCCACCCTGCTGGTGTGCTGCATTTCTCACTGCTTATATGAATCCCAGTCAGTTTTACATGGGTCTGATTTCCTCAATGAGGTCATTAGGACCCGAGAACAAGAACTGCCTTACCTGATCTTTCGTCTGCATCCCACTGCCAGTATCACCCACTGAACCTAAGGATTTGGTACAGACCTCTGGATTTGTTTTGATTTCAGGAACACCATTGCTGCCTCACAGCTTGCCTGGGTTCCCAAAAGGCAGGATGGTAGAGTAAGGATAGCAATGAGATGGACTTGGATTTGAATCTCAGCTCTGTGGCTCATTAGCTCGATGATTCTGTGCACATGGCTTAGCTTGCCTGAGCCTCACTTTTCGCGTCTGCACAAAATGGGAATGATATTCAGACCTCCTTCAGACAGTAGTGAGGATTAAATGAGATGATATGTGTAAAGCACTTAGCACGGTATCTGGCAAATAGGGGGCTCTAAATAAGTAGTAGACGGGCGCCTGGGTGGCTTAGTCGGTTAAGCGTCCGACTTTCGCTCAGGTCATGATCTCGCGGCTCGTGGGTTCGAGCCCCGCGTCGGGCTCTGTGCTGGCTGCCAGCTCGGAGCCTGGAGCCTGTTTCAGTCTGCGACTCCCTCTCTCTCTGACCCTCCCCTGCTCACACTGTCTCTCTCTCTCTCCTAGAAATAAAATAAAAACATTTAAAAAATAAAAAGTAGTAGAGGGGCGCCTGAGTGGCTTAGTCGGTTAAGCGTCCGACTTCAGCCCAGGTCATGGTCTCACAGTTCGTGGGTTCGAGCCCTGCGTCGGGCTCTGTGCTGACAGCTCAGAGCCTGGAACCTGCTTCGGAATCGGTGTCTCCTTCTCTCTCTCTGCTCCTCCCCAACTCGTGCTCTGTCTCTCACTGTCTCCAAAAAATGAATAAACATTAAAAATTTGTTAAATAAGGGGGCGCCTGGGTGGCTTAGTCGGTTAAGCGTCCGACTTTCGCTTAGGTCATGATCTCGCGGCTCCTGGGTTCGAGCCCCGCGTCGGGCTCTGTGCTGACTGCCAGCTCAGAGCCTGGAGCCTGTTTCTGAGTCTGTGACTCCCTCTCTCTCTGACCCTCCNTCCTATTAAAAAAAAAAAACATTAAAAAAATTTTTAAATAAATAAATAAGTAGTTAGCACTACTGTAGCAGTATTAAAGGGACTGAATGAACTGGGTCACGGAACACCTGTGCTCCTTACAGACAAAGTCCTTGTCCTTTATTTTTTAAGTTTATTTATTTATTTTGAGAGAGAGAGCATGCATGAGCTGGGGAGGGCAGAGAGGGAGAGCAAGAATCCCAAGCAGGCTTCACGCTGTCAGTACAGAGCCTGATATGGGGCGCGAACTCATGAACCATGAGATCAGGACCTGAGCTGAAATCAAGAGTTGGATGCTTAACCGAGTGAGCCACCCAGGCACCCCAAAGTCCCTGTCCTTTAAAAGTCTCAGTCCATCTGATGGAGGGAACGTGCGCGCGCGTGCGTGCGCACACACACACACACACACACACACACACACACACACACATCTTTGAAGCAACTGCAAAAGAAATCGTTCTCAGCCGGATAGTTCTGACTACTCATACACTGAAAAGAATGGAGTCAAAGTGGGAGGGAGTCCCAGCATGAGAAAAGGCTCAGAATTAGCAGATATCCCAATGTGCAGAAAAAGTAAAGCAAATGTAGGAGGTATCCTAGGTAGCGGGTCAGTGAGCACAGTGACCTAGTCCAGAACTTAGACTCCCACCCAGGGCACTAAGTAGCGTATGTCTTTACTAGGGACATCGCAGCACATCAAAACCATACCAGATAGCAGAGGAATAACTATACTGAGAGTAGCTGGCATGCCTGCTTCCCAGACTCCAATAGTGTGCTGAATTAGTCATAAAAGCAGTTTTTCCTGTGAAAATGGTAACATTGGCCCAAATTAAGATTCCAGAATGCACACATACAGCCTGTGACCTGGTATCCTTGCAGGAAGCTGCAGCTTGCAGAATCTGTGGCTGAGAGCTGTTAAGCCCTGCATGGCGAAGCAATACCTTTTCTTGTGCGTAATGGCTCCAGAGCTCTGGCTCTAGCCAACTGTCTGCAGAGAGCACCTGCAGTCCCCAGCCTGACTGTCACATCCTGTGTTTTCTAAGAGATTTGCTAGAACAGCCACACCTGATTTTCCAAGCTTCCAATTTGAATAGGCATTGGGGAGTTATGAATGACGAGACCAGGATTCATCTGCAGATAGAATCCCTCCCCTAAAACTCCTGAGTCTGCATTTCCACCCTTCACTCATCCTTCCCTTCTGGAGGATTCCCCCCTCTCAACCCACTTCACCCCTGCCACAGCTTACAGGCAGTGGTTCGGGGAGGGGAGGGGGGTGAGAACAGGGGAGGTTCTGAGCTATGGGCAGAAATAATGATTTCCATATTACTTTGAAGGGCTCACAGGGTCTCAGTGGAGCTCCCGGACTCCCAGGAGCATCTGGTCTCCCGGGTTCAAAAGGTGAGGAGCGTTTTCTCTTTTAATGTGTTTTTCCAGAGCAAGGTGGATTTCTAGCAGGTGCAGGGCTCTTCTGGAAGGAAGCTCTGTGTTTAAAGGAAAGTGAATTGATTTACATTTCTCTTTTGGCCAAACCCCCTTTGCAGTCTCTGCTCCTCATAGACATGTGACAAACAGCGGTTTGACCCATGTGCCTTCCAGACTTAGCAGCAGAGGAGAACCTCAGCTCTAACAGTCTTTTCCCCTGTTGAGCTCAGCCCACTGTGCAAGAAAACTTCCCATCCTTGCTGCCATCATTGTTCCATTCTGGTGATGTTCTGGAGCCCCACCTTCTATCATCTTCCCTGCCCAGACTGAACCTAGCAATGTCTTCCCAGTGGAGATATGCTTCCTGTATTTGTTACAAAATGAGCTCTAGCTTCTCCTGACCACCTCAACAATACCTTCATATCTCCCAGGAGATCAAGGCCAGACCCTTGGAATTTCTGGTAGCCCGGGACTCAAGGGACAACCTGGGGAATCTGGATTTAAAGGTAAGTCCACTGTACTTTTTACCTCATGTGTTTCACATACGCCTCCACACTGAGGATCAGGAAGAACCTGGGAGTCAACTCCAAGTTCTGCAAGTTCTATCCAGTGCAGAGAAATTTCTGCCTGACAGGCAGCCCACAGCTTCCCCAAGCAAACTTGCCTGATCCTCCTTTAAAACTCATGGGGTTAGGGGCGCCTGAGTGGCTCAGTTGGTTGGGCGGCTGACTTTGGCTCAGGGCATGATCTTGCGGTTCGTGGGTTCGAGCCCCACGTTGGGCTCTGTGCTGACAGCTAGCTCAGAGCCTGGAGCCTATTTCTGACTCCGTGTCTCCCTCTCTGTCTGACCCTCCCCTGCTCACGCTGTCTCTATCTCTCTCTCAAAAAAAAAAAAAAAAAAANTATCTAAACTGTTTCTCGAACATTTCCACCCATTGCTCCTACTTCTGGGGCCACGCAGAGCAAGCTTACTTTCCTTAGCAGGCAGCACCTTTCAAATGGGAAGTTACAGCTGCCACCATCGTTTTCAGAGTCTTTTCACTGGACTTAGCTCTCTTGGCAGGTCAAGAGGCTTCACCTGCCTGCTCACTCTCTCCCTCCCTTGGAGAAATACATTGCCCTAAATGTGGCCTAATCACTCAGCATCTTTCTTGATTTTGTAGGCGTGAAAGGAAAAGATGGACTAGCTGGTGATGTGGGTTTCCCAGGAGACGAAGGTGAAGATGGAAAAGTCGGTACTTCTGGAGATGTTGGCCTTCCTGGCTCCCCAGGTATTGACTGCCACAGGACGACTTTACTCTGATAAAATGAGGGTTAGCTTTAAGCCATGACCCTTTCGGAACTACTACCGTGCTTTCATTTTCAGGACTCCCTGGGATTGCAGGCATGAGAGGAAATCCAGGGCAACCGGGTTCTGCAGGCCATCCAGGGGCAACTGGGCCCTTGGGAGCCCCCGGCCTGACAGGAACCAAAGGTATGTATTTGAGAGGAGCAAGTGGGGAGAGGGGCTCTGCTCCTCCCCCCCTCCCCCCAGAAAGGACAGTAGTAACTACTTTATATTACGAGACACTATCTGGGGCAAGCCTTATCCAAAGGAGTCATCGATGGGGCCACGTGACAGATAATGGGAAGAGGGAAGGAGGGGGAGGAATGGCGGGAAAGCAGGAACGGGAAGAGGAGAACATGGGATCCGTGGAGAGAAGAGTTAGCGAGGAAGGTTGTTGTCCTGGCACCTGTAGCCTTTTCCTGACTTCAAGATTGGGCAGCGAGTCTCTGGGAGCTGGCAACTCAAGACCTTGGCATTGCCACTCTGTGTTCTTGAAGATATGTAGTTAAAAACTGTATTGGTTTCTACTGAGAGTCAGGAAAAGTGATGATGGAGAGTGGAGGTTAGGGGTGGTTCAGTCTCCCTGAGGGCCTTAAGTCGTGCCTCAAGGAAGACGGCGACCTTTGACATGAAGACTTCGCAATGCCCTCGGCGGCAAGACCTTTTGCGGACCCTTCCTGATTCAGAGTTGCTCGAGCCATTTCTGATCTTCTCTCCCCTCAGGTTTCCCTGGACTTCCTGGTTTACATGGACTGAATGGGCTTCCAGGAACCAAGGGAACCCATGGAGCTCCAGGTTAGGAAGACCTCAAGGGCAAGCAGGAGAGTGCTAGCTCTTGCAGAAGGCTGGCAAGGGCTGGCCATGAGTTCTCAACTGTGGTGTATCCCATACCCTTAAACTCATGGATCTCCTTGCCAGCCCCCAATTTGAGGCGCCTTGATTTGTGGAGGAAGGTAGAAGGAGTTCGTCATTCTATCCAGAATGAGCTCTCCTTCCTGTTTTTTCAGTATTCAGCTTCTAGTGTATGCCAGGCAGGTCCCCAGCAAGTGAGAGCGGCATGAAGGCCTCACCTGTACTGAGTTCTGTCTTCCTCTGTCTGCTTCTCCCCCTAGGACCTAGTATCACCGGTGTGCCTGGGCCAGCTGGCCTGCCTGGTCCCAAAGGGGAAAAAGGTTCTCCAGGAATTGGCATCAGAGCTCCAGGAAAGCCAGGAGTGAAAGGGCAGAGAGGTGGCCGAGGTAAGTGAGCCCAAGTCAGGCCTTGTAGAAGCTGAGTGAGGCCTGGCTAGGCAGCCAAGGTTGGCACTCATCAGGACCCGGTGGCTCACAGGGTTGAGTTGTGCATGTCTTCACACCTCTGGGGATCTCAGAACCCAGTGGAACTGACTTCTGAGACAGAGAAGGGAGGCCATGCTAGAATGCTAGGGCTTTCCTGGAAAGAGTGTCAAGGAACAGTCTAGTGAGTTCCTCCTGCTCTCCCTTATTAACTCCAGGCTCTCTCTTGCCCACTTGGCCACAGCCTGAATCTAATGGTCCCGAGGGACAGGGCTTGTCCATTAGCAAGAGATTTGTCAGAAGTTCCTCAGTGTCCAGTGTGGATGGCCCTCCCCGGGGACCTGAGAAGACAGTGCGGCTGCTGGAAGAAGCCCAAGACTAAGAAGATAAATGTCACCCTGGGACAGGCACACGCAAGCACTCAATTAGGATTCATAAGTTACTAGCAAGCAGGTTTTGCCCTAATCTTGGCCCCTGACTCATCATATCATCTGGAGTCTCTTTCTGGGCCTACCTCTCTCCGCCTCGTAAATAGTGAGAATTAATTCTGATTCTTTAGTTCTCCTTAGGAATGTTCTGAAGACCCATATACATTGCACTCAGTATAAAGCAGGAAATGAATTTAGCGTAGCATCACAGCTGGGTGTATGGGCCGTGAAATCAGACCACTGGATTCAAGTTCCAGCTCTACCTCTCACCAGCTATATGACCTTGAATAAGGAAGTTACTTGCCCCTCAATCCCCAGTGAACTCTTAATGTTCCTTTTCTGTAAAGTGGGCATAATAAGGGAATCTACTCCATAGATTTGGTGGGGAATCAATGAGGAGTGAGGTAATATGTATAAAAGCACTTAGCATAGCACCTGGCACATTGTAGGTGCTCAAGAAATGTTGCCCAGTCTATCATTATGTGGTACCCGGGAAATCATATTTGCAAAATCCTCCTCTGTTATAGTTCTAGTGCTCGAGGTCTTACCACATTTTATTTGTTTATATGCGTGGGTGTATAATGCGTGTATGTTTTCCAGGAACTAATTCCTACATTAATTCATTTTCTGCTGCATTTTATATTGGTGCATCTGCTCTCTCTGCATTTACTTTTTCCTTTGGTCTGGACCAACCTGTTCTTTTCTGAAAGCCAGCAGCTTCTCCAGGGGGAGAGCTCAAACACGGTCTGAGCCTGTAGGGGGATCATGTGGCTTCTTTCACAGGAGGTAGAGAAGACGGGACTCAGACAGAAGCAAAACCCAGATATTTTCAAATCTGGACTATGAATGCCCAGGCGTTAAATTATCCATTTCCTTTCGCTAGCTGAGGTAATAAAAATCACAATTACAAATGCAGTAAACAGCGCATGTCAAGATGGATACATTCCAGGAACATAATATTGATTTTTTTAAAAAAAACGCAAGTGGCGGAGAAATACGTTGGGNGTTTAGGCATATCGATATGCATGGTCAAAGTGTGGGGGTGCTGAACACAAAATTCAGGAGTAGTTGTCCACGAGAGGGAGGGAAGAGGTAGGATCTGTGAAGGACATGCACTAAATATTTAAAAGTTGCATGTGTATTTAGGGTTTTCTTTTTAATAAATTTTTTAAATGTTTACTTATTTTTGAGAGAGAGGATGAGAAGGGGCAGAGAGAGAGGAAGACACAGAATCCAAAGCAGGCCCCAGGCTCCGAGCTGTCAGCACAGAGCCCAATGCAGGTCTCGAACNAGCCTCCCCGGGCCCTCCCTCCAAGTCACCAAGACCAGACCTAAGATTTTTTTTTTTTTTTTAAGTCTCTGGCACTGAAGTGAGTGGGAGAAACATGCCATCATGCATTTTCACGTGCTCATGTAAAGTGTCTCATTCTTAACTACATGAGCTTGTTTTTTTACTACTTGAGATCAGAAGTACCTCTATTTCAGGTTTAATGATATATTGGTGTAATTCTAAAATCAAGAAACAGGTAAAAAGAGAAGGCAGCTCCAAAAACTGCTATA
>NW_027527804.1:2301942-2302192 GCF_008692635.1 Crocuta crocuta
ATTGGTTTTTTCTTAATTTCAGCATAGATACGTACATATATAAAGATTTATTTTCAGGAAAAAAAAACAATATGTCTTTCTTTTCAGATTTTTACCCTTGTGAAAAAGAAAAATACTTCAAAGGTTCATCAAGACATAATTGACCATACTAAAAGTAGCTCCATGTGGCTTTGAAGCTAGTTTTTCTTTTTGTTTTCCTTTTGTTTCTTTTCCAGACCTATAATTGGAAACTTTTGGAGAAATTTCTTTT
>NW_027527804.1:2302258-2305624 GCF_008692635.1 Crocuta crocuta
ACCTGAAGTAACCAAACCACCATCTTTCTTTACATGTTTTTATGGATTTGCTATTTCCTTATCTAAACATGAGAAATTTGACATTGATATTTTTGGCTTCCCTTGTCAGAAAAACACAATGCAACATTAACCTTTTTGGATTTTATTGTTACAAACAAAAAAAATCATCTCAACCCCCAGAATACTTTATCAACCAGAGTGATTTCTCTTCATTTGAATTTCTTCTAGAAGATACCAAAATAATAAATACATCAGTATCATGCTAGAAGTATAACATGGACTTCTACATCTGTATCTATGGCTTCAATGTGTTTCCCATAAAGATTCCATGTGTGTATCTGATGTGTGAATATTAAATAAATCTTCTGTAATCAGTTGACATGTTTTTGGTTTTGAACGTTATAGTGGAAATCGTTCCATAAACAGAAAACACGCCATGCAGTATTAATACGTGAGCAAACAAATATTCTTGTATCTACTCTAATCAGTGGCTTTACTCTTTGACCAAAAAGGGGGAAAGGATTTAGGGTAGAGAAATTTGTTCTACTGACAGTTAAGCAAGCACTCGGCTGGTATAATGAATTACCTGTAAAAGCATTTACAAGTTTGCCTAGAAGACCCAGAAATCAGCCCTAGAAGACACCGGGACCCACAGTGCCCTTGCGATCTCCCTTTCTGACCCAACAGGTCTGTTAGGACGGGCTGGAGCCAGTGCCCCACCTCACTTTGTAACCATCTCTGGGCACCATCAGACACAACTGGCTAATATAATGACAGTGTGTGACTTCCGTTCCAGGTGCTGCAGTCATGCTTTCTTTTCTTCCCGATTTGAGGGAAATCTGTCTCAAATATGTCCATTTTCGGCGACGCTGGGAGCTAGAACTTTCCAAAACTCCATCCCCTTGAACTGCGGCGCCTGCTGTGGGCGGGGCACGGGAACCAGGAGTCGCTGAGACCGTGCGTGTCGCCTCGTGTGAGGCTGTGTTCCTCTGCCGGCTGCGAAGGGAGACTGAAGGGAGAACGCCCTCTGCTGGCGCTCGCCGGCCTGGCCTCTACCTGGCCGCTTCCATTTTCTCTGCTTGAATTTCCATTTTCTCTGAAAGCCTGGCCACATGAAGCCCACGCAGCCCCTTCTATTTATTCTTTGCAGGTTTCCCAGGCCTCCAAGGCCCTGCTGGTCTCCCCGGTGCCCCAGGCCTCTCCTTGCCTTCAGTCATAGCAGGACAGCCTGGCGACCCCGGGCGACCAGGCCTAGATGGAGAGCGAGGTAAAGACGGGAAACCCAAAAGAGGTTTGGCTTTTGCCTTCTGTCCGGAGTCCGGGGAGACCCTGACGCAGTCCAGCCCCATTCCTACTGCTGCATGTGCAAGGGCCTGCGTGGCCTCACGTCCCTCCCCCAACAGGGCCACGGGGGACTGCAACAGGCGGCCTTTTGCAGAAAGGCTTTGGGAAGGTCCAGGCCCTGGGACACCAAATGCAGCAAGGGAAGGTTCTCTGACCTGGGGACAGGCTTTGGCTTCCTATTAGCCCCTAGGCCTTCAGCGGTGGACACCTTCTCACCTGCCCTCATTCCTGTCTGGTTTTATCCCTAGGCCGCCCAGGCCCTCCAGGGCCCCCAGGGCCCCCTGGGCCATCCTCCAATCAAGGTGACCCTGGAGACCCTGGCTTCCCTGGAATTCCTGGCCCTCAAGGGCCCAAGGGAGACCAAGGAATTCCAGGGCCCTCTGGCCTTCCTGGAGAGCTAGGACTGAAAGGTATGGCTGCTCGGCTGGCCGTTGGGCCCTTCCCCATTCCGCACGTAGAGGTGGCTCCTTCTCGCAGCCCTGTGAAGAGAGGCCAGCTACAAATGCTCTTCTCACCCTCAAATCTGCTTAGTCTCAACCCCTCCACCCCCCACCAGCACCACCGTGCCAGGCCCTGACTTGCTTTCCTCTGGACTTTGCCAGGCATGAGAGGTGAGCCTGGCTTCATGGGGATTCCAGGCAAGGCTGGGCCACCTGGAGACCCAGGACTTCCCGGGATGAAGGGGAAGGCAGGGCCAAGAGGTGAGTTGAGAACTTGTGCCCCGCTGATCCTGAGCTCGCCCGAGGGACGGGCCTGGGGGTAACCGTCCCGTAGGAGTCACGCCAAGAAAGCCTGGATGTCTGGGGCAGCTGGATGACGCTCCTCCCGGGAGGCTATTTCTCCACCTTGAGGATGTCCCCGCCTCCATCAGCTCCCAGCACCGGAGGCCACTGCCACCACGGGTCCGCCCCGCTGATCTCCCCTCGGCATTCTTTCCGCGTCAGCAGGCATTGGGTTTGCACTCCTCACCACTCACTCCTTTGCTCCATCCAGACAGAAGGAACAACACTCTCCATCCTTTACCGCCGTTCCCCTGCTCGCACCCCATCCACCAGCAAGCCCTGAAGGTCGCCTCTCCTAACTGTGCCTTGCATCTGCTCACCTCTTGGCACCTCCTTGGCTGCCACCCAGGTCCAAGGCACCAACAGTTCTCATGAGAATCACTGCAGTGACCTGCTGCCTGATCTCCCTGCTTCCTCCTCCGTTCTGCGCCTCCCCCAACGATCATTTCTCCCCAAAGCTGTCAGAGGGATCTTAGAAAACAGGGATCATCCCCTGGCTCCCCGTTGCGTCAGACTAAACTATGGCTCACAAAGTCTTATGTGACGCCTCCCTCTTCATCCTCATCGTCAGCCCTCCCTCTTCTGTGTTCCTGTTCTTTCCACGCTAGCCTCTTTCATTTACCCAACCAGGGTCGACTGCAGTGCCTTCACACGTGCTAGAATACTCCTCCTGGAATACTGTAGCCCCTCCACCTCCCAGATCCTTCTTTTAAAAAAAAATTTTTTAATGTTTATTTATTTTTGAGAGAGACAGAGAGTGAGCAGGGAAGGGACGGAGAGAGAGAGGGAGACGCGGAATCTGAAGCAGGTTCTAGGCTTTGAGCTGTCACCACAGAGCCCGATGCAGGGCTTGAACTTGTGAGCTGAAGTCAGGCGCTTAACTGACCGAGCCACCCAGGCACCCCACTCCTAACTCCTTAACGGCCTCCGCTTAAATGTCACTGCTTGTAAGGAGCCACTTGTCCCTCTTTCTAAAGCAGGGTCTCTGCCCCGTAGCGCCCTCTGCTGCCTGTCGCTGTCACTGCACTGTTCATTTCCTTTGTAGCACTTCTCAGGACTGAGAGTAAGACTGATGGTATTTGTCAGGCTATTCCTTTTCATTTTTATCACCAGACCATAATCTCCATGACGGATCTGCCCTATTCACTCCTCCATCCCTTAATCTACCAGGGTGTGGCATATAGAGGCACTTGAGAGATATTTGTTCAATGAATTGGCTTGTTTGGCTTCCCTTAGTAAA
>NW_027527804.1:2305832-2306752 GCF_008692635.1 Crocuta crocuta
TCCCTTAGAAACCCAGCAGGCCAGGCTCAGGGTCCTAGGCTGTGATGCCAACTGAACCTCTAAGTTGGACGCATCCCCTTGGCCTCCTTGGCCCTGTGCTCTGACCAGTAAGTAAATAAACCAACCATCCCAGCCCCGAACCAAAGCTCAGCGCCCTCTTATTTGCAACAAAGATTTCCTGACTTGCCTACCATATACCAGTCCTTGTGCTGGGCCCTGAGGAAACAAGATGAATATAACCCATTCCTTGCCTTCACTGGGGAGACAGATGAGTAACGATGACATTTGTGTAAAGTGTGGTGACAGTCACCCCAGAGGTATCCAGTGGGCACTATGGGGCGGGGAGTCGGGGGTTGACAGGAAAAGTAGAAAGCTGGTGATTGCAAGGTGGGAAGGAAGGCTTCTGGGGACCCATGCTGACTGCCTCCTTTGTCTCCACCTGCTGTTTCCATGTCCCCCACTTGCCTGCAGGCTTTTTCGGACCCCGGGGAGCTCCCGGACAAACACCAATTGCGGAAGCTGTCCAGGTTCCTCCTGGACCCATGGGTCTCCCAGGCATCGATGGCATCCCCGGCCTCACGGGAGACCCTGGGGTTCAAGGCCCTGTAGGCCTACAAGGTAAGGAGGGCGCCAGAGAAAGGGGACTTCTCGGGGAGCCAAGACAGCCTGGACCGAGAGGCTGAAGGCACTGGCCGGGAACTTCAGCCCCAAGCGGGCACCTGCATCAAGCATCTCCCCTGTTCCTTCCTTCACGAAGCTCCCAAGCTTCTTGCCAGGACGGAGGGCCAGCTGGGTCAGCAGCTCTACTTGGCTTTAGAGAATGTGTGGGCAGAGCATAGCAACTGCTCCAGCTGGCTTCTCCCTCTCGAATATGCTGCTGAGGGAAGGTGGGAGTGTGGTGGGGGGGTGAGGGGGGGTAA
>NW_027527804.1:2306827-2318508 GCF_008692635.1 Crocuta crocuta
GGGTCGGGGGGAGGGAGGAATTCCAGCTTCTAATCCCAGCTTTGCACCAGCTGGGGTAAGTTAGTAGTCTCTCTGGGCCTAGGGGTCCTCATTTCTGACATGGGACACTGTGCATTGTGTGTGTCGCTGAGAGGAGGAGAGGAAGGGAGGAGGAAATAGGCGTGAGGGGGCTCAAAAAGGCTAAGTTCAGAGTGGTGGTCCCAGGACAGAGATATCCAGATTCCAACTAAGGACTACCCGGGGAAGCTCAGCCTGGAAGGCTCTAAGAGGGTGGCCATTGCGCCTTCTCCTGGTGAGTCCTGGGCATGACACACGAGTCCTTTTCCTCTGGGCTGGCTCTTCTGGACGACCCCATCGCACCACCACCACTAAGTACGCTGCTGTGGGCCTTCTCTCCTTGCAGGCTCTAAAGGTTTACCTGGCATCCCTGGCAAAGATGGTCTCAACGGACTCCCCGGCCCGCCTGGGCCACTTGGTGATCCTGGTCTCCCTGGACTAAAAGGCCCTCCAGGATTTGAAGGTCCAGTGATGTCGGCACTAGGGGGCAGAGGGTTTCTGTGAGGGTATGAGGCCTTGGGGGTGAGCCAGAATGTCACAGCTGAGAAACAGGAAACCTGGTTTTNCTTCTACCCACAGATTCTGACATAGATGGGCGGGGGATGATTCAAGGGATAAGAAAGTTTGGGATAACGTATGGCCACTACTTACCTCCCGTTTGATATCAGAGATGGCAAATCAGTTGTCCTGAGTAGAGAACAGTTCTGAGGCTTGATGGGAAAGCAGTGTAATTAATTAGCCACATCTGCATGGGTGCAAGAGAGGGGGTGATTTTGCCCTGCCAATGCCAATACTGCTTTTGCTGCCTCGGATTCCGCAGGTATACTTAGTTATGTCTGTGACAGCCTGCAGGGTCCAAAACGTAGCCCTCTCCGCCCCCTCATCCTCCTGTAGAGGACTCAAGGCCAGGGGGCTGTGGGAGGGAAGCTGGATCGCAGGCATTTTCAAACAGGGGACTCCGTAGCTGGATTCCTCTGAGTTGGCATTCCAGCTCTACGCCTTACCAGCTGTGGGACTTCTGAGCCTGTTTCCGTATCCACAAACTGGGGGGATAAGGTCGTCGCGAGAATCCAGTGAGCTAAGACGTGTTGTGTATACATAGTGTGCCCTGCTCAATGCTCAGCACAACGTCAGTAGCTGCTGTTATGACCGGCTCACCCCTTTTCCACTCTGTCCCTCTCAGGAGCTCCAGGGAAGAAGGGTCCCTTCGGGAGGGCTGGAATGCCTGGGCAGAGCGTGAGAGTGGGTTACACCTTGGTGAAGCACAGCCAGTCGGAACAGGTGCCCCTATGCCCCGCCGGGATGAGCCAGCTGTGGGTGGGTTACAGCTTGCTGTTCGTGGAGGGGCAGGAGAAGGCCCACAACCAGGATCTGGGTAAGTACCAGCTCTGACGCCAGCCATGGCTGTCCATCCCCACAAGGACCGAGAGCCACCCTCTTCAGTCCCCCCACTCTTTGGTGGGCTCACTGTTGGGTAGTGGGTACAACCACCAGGCATCAGGCACACCTCGGTTTAAACCCTTGGTCTGGGGAGCCTGAGTGGCTCAGTGGGCTAAGAGTCTGACTCTTGATCTTGGCTCAGGCCATGATCTCAAAGTTCATGAGTTCAAGCCCCACATCAGGCTTGGTGCTGACAGTGCAGAGCCTACTTGGGATACTCTCTCTCCTCTCTCTGTGCCCCTCCCCTGCTGGCTTGTGCGCGCTCTCTCAAAAAGAAATGAAAACATTTAAAGAAACTATTTTTAAACCCTGGTTTCTACCACTTACTAGACAAGTGGTACCACTTACTAGACTTGCCCTGGATACGTTATTCAACCCCTCTGAGCTTCCATTTCCCCCTTAGTGGAAACAAAGCTAACTCTAGAACCTATCTCACAGGGTGGTGTAAGAGTTGCATGAATCACCCAGTGTAACTTGCTGAGAACAATGTTTGGCATATCAAGTATCCATTAAACACCAGCGGTCAGTAGTAGTAACAAGATGGCCTGTGGGGCAACAGTGATTACCCAAGACTTAATGGTAATGTCTACAGGTGTGCTGCCTCTGAACCGCAGACTCGCTCTATTAGATGCTGGTATTACAAAGCAGGTTAATTAGGGAGTCATTATGCGGTTAATAAAAATATCCTTTTCGGGGTGCCTGGGTGGCTCAGCCGGTTAAGTGTCCAACTCTTGATTTCGTCTCAGGTCGTGATCTCATGGTTCTTGAGTTCAAGGCTGGCTTCAAGCTCCATCTGCTCTGACAGTGCAGAGCCTGCTTTGGTCTCTTTGTCTCTCGCTCTCGCTCTCGCTCTGTGTGTGTGTGTGTGTGTGTGTGTGTGTGTGTGTGTGTGTGTGTGTGGTGTGTCTCCCTCCCTCTCTCTTTCCTGGTACATTGAACATATAAGATTTGACCCACAGACTTCAGTGTATGTACAGTATGCCAGGATTGTAAAGAGAGGCATTCCTGCTCTGGTCCAGGCAGTTGCATGTAAACCCACATAATCTAGTCTTAATGGCCCTGGGGGTAATCTCAGCCCCGCCTCTCAGCCAGACCTTACCTGCCCCGCCCACCTTCTCTCCTTCCAGGGTTTGCTGGCTCCTGCCTGCCCCGCTTCAGCACCATGCCTTTCATCTACTGCAACATCAACGAAGTGTGCCATTATGCCAGGCGCAGCGATAAATCCTACTGGCTGTCCACCACCGCCCCCATTCCCATGATGCCCGTCGGCCAGACCCAGATCCCTCAGTATATCAGCCGCTGTTCTGTGTGCGAGGCACCCTCACAAGCCATTGCCGTGCACAGTCAGGACATCAGCATCCCGCAGTGCCCCCTGGGCTGGCGCAGCCTCTGGATTGGGTACTCCTTCCTTATGGTAAGGCCCTGCACTGCCCCCTTTCCCCGGTGTAGAGATGGAGGGCAGGGAGCCCCGGGGGGTTGCCTCAGGTCGGTCCTCAGGCTCAAGGGATATGAGATAGAAACTACAGAATTTGAAAAGAAGGAACATGCTTGGCCTGGCCTTGGCTAAAGACCAAGCAGGCCCAGTTCTGCACGAATCACCAGTATTCTGAGTATGATTAGAAGGACCAGTTTGCACCCAGTGGTTCAGGGGTGAGAATATCGATGAACCACTGGCAAAGGGCCTAACATCTCTATGCCTGCTTCAGTTATGCCACAAGCAAGGGAGGGAGGAAACATCTGATCTCGATGGACAGTGACAGAGAGGCTGTCCCCACTGAAGGCCGGGACACACTCTCATTGCTCAGGCCAGGCACGGGCATTTCTTCTCTTCTGCCCCCTCTCCCAGGCCCCTCTGGCCACAGCCATCTCCTCCTGAAAGGCTCAGATGAGGGCACGCTGTGTTTCTACCTCCTTACTGGGATTTTTGCTGCTTCTCTGTTTCGGTGGGAAGGTTGTACATGTTGCTAAGAGCTGAGAATGTCTGTAAGCCCAAGGAGGCATCAGGTCCCTCACACAGTCCATGAATATCACAGACATTAAATGAGCAAAAGGTCAGGTTTATGCCCAGAATAACTCGCAGGGAAAACCTGTGTGGCACCCACAGAAAGACCCTGCCTCACCAGGACTTCTTTGCTAACTTGCACCAAAGCCTTAGGCTTCCTCACATTGGTGCACGTACCTGGGATGAGGCCCTTCTTCGATTTGCTCTGTCTGTGTGAATTGGGCAGCTTATCCCAAAGGCATATAGAATCACCTCACCTGTCATTCTGTCCTATCCACCACCCAGACTGGGAAATACGTTGGAAAGGTCCCTGAGCTTCCACACGGAATGGCACAAAAGCTTTGCAAAATCTCATGTGTTCTGCTCGTGGGTTCACTCTTAAGACCTTATTCAGGATTTCTTTGCTTTTACTTTACACATAATTCTATCATACTAGAATATCTATATTTTCCTGAAGACCTGTAAGGGTGGGAATTTGGACTGCCTAGTGTGGTACCTTGAAGCAATAAGACGTGCCTGCTAAAGACGAGAAATGAGGGAGAAAACGATTCAGAGGTGGCCTAAGGACTCTATAAGCTGTGTCCCTCGGTGTGGGGCCCCTCCACAATTGCCCAACACAAAAGCCAACATTTGTGGCAATAAGCCTGTGTCATGTGCAAAATGTAAAATACACAGTGTCTGCCATTTAGTAAGGCAGGGAAGCGTGTCGTTTGTTCTAGAAAGCCTTCTGAGGATCGAAACGAGGAAAACTCTGATGGCTACATTTATCATGAAAGGTCATTTAGATGGAGACCACTGTCCCAAAGAGTTGTAAAGTACGCCATCCCTGAGCGTCCGACTTGGCCATCTGTCCCATTGGCTGTTTGCTGACCTGAGTGTGTACGAACCCTCTTCTTCACCTCTTGTGGTCCAGAGAATAACCCAGCTGATGTGAAGGGAGGAGGGGGAATGGAGGTGGTGGAGAGACAGCGGCTGCTGTCTGTGAGTACAGTGACTGGAGACTATGGGCTAATGAGTGGCACTGATGGGGAAATCCTGACCTTGTATTCTAAGGGAGCCCTGAAGTGAAGGCCAGGATGTTAGGCCAAATGCGAGGCCCACTTGTACTCAGCAAGCAACAAACATCGTGTGTTGCCCTGAAGGGGGTGGTGCAGACTGAAAACGTAAGACGTTCTAACTAAGATAACTTCAGAGTGAGAGCTATTCATAGATAGGCTGGAGGAGGGGCCCGTGGTTTAGCCACTTTGTGGAGCATCGCACGCTCTCTCTCTTGGAGTACACCACCAAGGGCTGCGAGTGGACAAGGGCCTTGAGACCAGCATTCCAAAATCTACTGAATCTTCCTTAATCCCGCCTTTCTCTGATGTACTTGTCTGTGGAGACTTGCGGAGAGGCAGTGAACACACCTCGGAACTCAGTGGGACAGCGGCAGTTTCGGAGATGCTGGCTGAGATGTACCCANTGCCCCTTGCCCTCCCCTCCCCCACACAACAGTCACCTCACAAACCCCAATGATCTGAAGAAGGAAGGCCCAAGCCTATTGTCCACCTGTCGAGTTGTACGTTGGAGTCTCATTTGGGCTGGATCACTGGACACTTCTCGCCCCAACCCTCAGGCCCAATGGGTGAGCCCACCCTACTGAGATCTGCTGTCAACCTGGTGCTACCATTTGATTCGGATGTTTGTGTGATTATTCATGGCTACCACAGAAAGACCCGCTGGGCTACTGCTTCCTCAGACCACTGGCTTTCCTCACTGCCTTGATCAGAAAGCTGTTTACAAACAGCTGATACAAAATAACTGATAAGTCTTTTCTTTTTTTTTTTTAATTTTTTAAATTTTTAAAATTTATTTCTGAGAGAGACAGTGCAAGCAGGGAAGGGTCAGAGAGGGAGACACAGAACTTGAAGCAGGCTCCAGGCTCTGAGCTAGCTGTCAGCACAGAGCCCAATGCGGGGCTCGAACCCATGAACCGTGAGATCATGACCTGAGCCGAAGCTGGATGCTTAACCGACTGAGCCACCCAGGCGCCCCATGATATGTCATTTCTTTATGTCCAGAGAGTACCACGCATTATTTGGTTTAAACCAGAACCCAGTGTTTCCATATTAAAAACAAGAATTCTCTGGCTAAACGTTCATGGATAGCTCAAGCCTGCATGGGGCAAGCTCTCACTCTTCAAGGAGGTGCACTGTGTCTAGGCAGGCAGCCGACCTGGAATGGGGTGCCAGCCCGTAGCCCGGGGTGAGCTTTGCCTCCTTGGAGGGTGAGCACTACTGGGCCCCATAGTGCTCAGGGGGGGCAGCTCATTAACTTCATAGGGTCCTAGACAAATCACTTCCTCCTTGCTGGCTCCCTCCCAGGCCAGAGACCTAGGACTTGGCCCGGTCCACAATAGAGCAGAGGATGCCCCAGATGTGGCCAGGCCCATAAAGGGAAATGAGAACCACAGCCCTTTCTCTCAGGCTGCAGGTAGAGAGGTGGATGGGTAAGGAGGTGTGAATTTTGCTTTTGACTCCAGGAAAAAAAAAGGCAAATCCTTTGTCCGTTTCTCAGAAGTCCCTGTTTATTTCAAATGCTATCCAGATGTGTGCAATGTGGCAGATCGAAGATCCGGTGTGTTGGGTCCTTTGCACTTTGAGGCTGTTAGAGACTTTCCATTAAAATGTCCATCCAACTGCTCTTTCCCAGGTAGCCTGTTAAATGATTTTAATACATTTTTAAACCTCATAAAAATCTAGCACAGTCCTCTCTTTAGCAGTTGGCAGACCTAAAGCAAACCTGAGTTGACTATAAAGTGTATTGTACTCCGTTCAGAGGGATGTGCTTTCACCATTTCCTCTAATTATCTATTTCCCAGAATACTTAGNTGTTGACATGAGGTGATTTATTCCAGGTGATTCTGTTTCCTTAAATATTATGTAAACTGTGCCAACACAGACCAAGCATAATTAGTATAATCTGAGTTATTGTTACCTTCACCTATCTCAGTAATAAGCATGGTGTCAGCCTTGTACGCTGCAAATAAAAGGAATTGAATATCAACATTTGACTCTTTAGACATTCTTTGATGAAAACTTTTCTAAAGTCTATCTCACTACAATTTGTGAGCCCCACCCCCACCACCCTGAGCCCATTAACACAAGTTGAGCTTTACAAGAAAACACTGAGGCAGGAAAAATACAATTAAAGTCAAAGGGCAGAAGGCAACCAATCCACAACTTGTTTCAAAATATGCCTACAACTGTTTTTAGCCCTGTCTGGGCTAGAGTTCAAGAAATGGGTTTTTATACTCTGGGGCTTCAGGATCCTTTATAGACAAACCAAAAGTAGAGAAACGAAGTTGTTGAAACCAAATCTAAGACATATATGCATATATTTGTATATGCAGAATACAGATATTCTAGACCAATAAACAAGAAAGTAATGACACTGGGAGCGTTCAGGGAAGGGAACCAACCTGTGGAAGAGAGACATTTCACTGCATACCATTTTGCACCTTTTGATTTTTGAACCACTGGAATATACTGCCTACTGGAAAAAAAAAAAAAGAATAAAATGGAATTTATGGAAACAAGTGTCCTAATAGTTCCTAAATATACACGCAAAACAAAACAAACTTGGGTTTGGTGTGAGCTTTCAAGCTGTAGTTGCAGGCCTTCCTCAGGACTTGGTGGAGGAGCGAGGTGAAATGCACACAAGTTAACAGGAAAGGAGAGGAAAATGGCAAGATACCACTGGGACTTGAGGTACATCCAAACAAGAGTGTTTAGCAAAGCCAATTTGATGAAAATGCGCTCTTAAGATTTGCTCTGTTGCTCATCCTGAAGTGGCTTGGAAAGGCATCTGATGCACTTAAGATTAAATGTCATCATGTGAATAATTTTTCCTAATTATGGCTGTCAACCAAAGTGGAGTCTAATTCAGACACAGTTTTTTATTTCCCCAAAATCAACATTTAAGTCAGTGATTGGCACCCTGTACAGCCTGCAAACCAAATCCAGCTTGCCACCTGTTTTTGTAAATAAAGTTTTATTGGCTTACATCCAGGCTCATTTGTGTGCACTCTGTCTATGGCTGCTTTTGCATTTCAACAGCAGAGCTGAGTAGCTGTGACAGAGGACACATGACCTGCAAAGCCTAAAACATTTACTATTTGGCCCTTCGCAGAAAAAGTATGCTGACCCCCGATTTAAGCAACAGTGATTTAAGGACAGGGTGACATCTGACAAAAATATCAGTAAGGACAGTGACAGTAACCCATCAGATGGTGAGGTTCCCTCAAATAGGAAGGAGGCCAATGAGTGCACATTTGATGATGTAGTTTCTTTAACACACTTTTGATGTAAATTGTAATTATTTACAATACATATTCAAATAATTTAACAAGAACTTTCTCTCCCTGATGCAATCACTTTATTATTAGAGCAAGACAATAGATTGCTTCTTAGTATTTAGCCCCAAAGAGGTTACACCTGAAAGGTGAAGAAGCAAAGGGTAACCATCTCTCCTCTGCTGGTGCTAGAAGCAAGGTGGGAGTTGCTGTCTGTCTTCCAGACCTCCACCTCCTCGTTTCAGTAGCTGAAGAGACTTGCGGTGGCCAGGTAAGACAAGCTGGGAAGCAAGGGATGGCTCCTAATCTTTCTGCTCCTACATTCCATGATTGTTCTAGTTCATTCTGGGGAAGGACTGCTGTTGTTTATTTGTTTTCTGAGAAATGGTGATTGGCTCAGTCATGATTGCTATCAAGTTTGTATGCTGTTGGCATATCAGGCACTTGATGACTAGAAAAGTGTTATGTAAGGGCTTTGTTCTTCTGGTGCCAGATGGAAGACGGATCGCCGAGTTGAGGCTCCATTATTCTATACGCTCAGAATCTCGAAATCTTCCTCCAGATCAGACTCCTCTAGCTGTTCAGTAGAGTCGATGAATTCTATCAGAATATGGAAATGAGAAAGAAGAAAGCTTGGCAATTAGGTTGGAATGGTTGGTATGGTACTCAGTAGTTAAGACTGTGCATGTTTTAAATTTCTTTTACGTTATTTATTTATTTATTTTGAGAGAGAGCGAGAGAGAGAGAGAGAGAGAGAGAGAGAGAGAGAGAATGAATTCCAAGCAGGCTTTGCACTGTCAGAACAAAGCCTGACGTGGGGCTGGAACTCACAAACTGTGAGATCATGACCTGAGCCGAAGTTAGATGCTCAACCGACTGAGCCACCCAGGTGCCCCAAGACTGTGCATGTTTTAACTCTTTTGCTGCAGAAAAGCTTGTGTGGAGGAGACTCACAGGTGGGACCAATGACGAGTGCTAGAAATTCCTTATACAGAAGCAAAATAACTGAACTTGTCTTATTCATGGTGATGAGGATGAGGCTCTGTAATCTTTGAGGTACCTTTCGAATCACCATGGCCTCTGGTTTGTTTTTTGAACCGGGCCATGCAAGTTCTAGGCATTTTGACTTTGCATGGAACTTTTGCATCGAGCTCATTTTCTTCTACTGCCCTTCTCGGAAATCAGTAAGTATCAGTTCCTCAGTAGATTAAAGTCATCAGCGACATCATTCCTTGATCAGACCAGCTGAGTGGAAATTGCACACTCCATGGAAAGCATGAGCCACCGTTGCTTCTGTCTCATAAAACAACTGCTACGTCTGGGTCGGCTCGCCCAAGAGTCCTGGACCAATGGCTTACCTGCCCCAGTGGTTGTCACTTCTGGCTTGGCTGGAGGAACAAAGGGAGGCCAGTGCGATGGGTGTTTCTGAACTAATTCAAACATCCTTAAATTTTCCTTCAGAATTTCCTGAGGAAACACAGCGATAGCTGTAAACATTTCAGATTTACTACATTTCTGCCCAATTGTCCATCTGTGATCCCAAGCCCTAGGTGAGGGGCCTGGTTGTTGAAAGGTGAAAACAAAGCCCTAGCCAACACACCAGTCCTCTGCTTGACCCATCTGAAGACCCAACCCTCTTCAATTCTAGATACTGTTGGCCAGGAATGAGGGACCACGGAGTGGGTATCTGATGGACAGCCAGTACTCATTGCCCATGGTCCTCACAGGAGGATCATGTCATATGCCAGTTGCGTGGGCCTAACTCAATACAGTGCTGAGATGTTCCTGAAGTGTTGGCTCCAAAGAAATGTGTACTAATTACATTAAATCTGCTCCAAGAGAATACTGGTACATGTTGGGATGGTTTTAGTTTTAGCCCAACACTTAAGGGGTATGTCCTAATTTCGATGGCAGAGAGTTAAAAGAGACTTTTCATTTGAAGTTTGTTTTTAATTTTTTAATTTATTTATTTTTGAGAGAGAGAGAGANCATGACCTGAGCCAAAGTCAGATGCTTAACCCACTAAGCCACCCAGGTGCCCCTGAACTCTATTTTTCCTAATTTTTTTTTTAACATTTATTTATGTTTGAGAGACAGAGAGAGACAGAGCCTGGGTCGGGGAGGAGGAACAGAGAGAAAGGGAGACACAGAATCTGAAGCAGGCTCCAGGCTCTGAGCTGTCTGTCAGCACAGAGCCCAATGCATGGCTCGAACCCACGAACCGTGAGAGATCATGAGCTGAGCCGAAGTTGGACGCTTAACCAATTGAGCCCACCAGGTGCCCTTCATTTGAACTTTAAACGTGGTGTAAATACAGTTTTGCTGAATTCTGAAATGTTAAGCATTGCCTTTAAAATAGAATGCTCCATTATGTCTCAGCCGATTATTAACTGGGGTTTCAGATTCAGTTCGGGACATTAGTGTCAATTATTTGTTCTCTTGTGAAGATAAATCTGCCCTCCTTACACTTGCAAAAGCCTCTGGGGTCCATCTCCATGTCTCCTGCCACCCCATCCGGGGGAATTTTAAACTTCTCCCTGTGATCTCCATTCTTCCCATACGCATTTATCAATGACCCCCACAAATTCGGCATGTGTTAGGAGCGAGGGTGAGGGGGGCAGATACAACAACTGGCGAGCAAGCGAAACACTATCAATACCCTTTTACACAAAATACCAAGAAGAAAGAATATCTTGCTTTGGTATTTAAAGATTCCTCAAAATTGTGTTTCCTTTAATGGCAGCATGCCTGTATTTTATAGAAATGAGACAGTTGAGAGAAAGACAAGTTTCCTAAACCATAATGGACTACAGGAAACTGTAAATGGACCAGTAAACAAATAGAAAACTAGTTTAGTTCCTTCAACCATTTGAGCGTTATAAATAGAATAAGGAAGAATGTAGGCTGAACTCTAGGAAATCAGCATTTTTAAGTTAAACTGGTAGAATATTCATGGAGTATTTCACATAACTTGTAGGCATAATGAGATGAAATGTTACTTAGCTAAAAATATCACTCACTCGGGATGCCTGGGTGGCTCAGTCTGTTAAGCATCCAACTTCGGCTCAGGTCATAATCTCACAGTCCACGAGTTCAAGCCCTGCATTGGGCTCTGTACTGACAGCACAGAGCCTGGAGCCTGCTTTGGATTCTGTGTCTCCCTCACTCTCCTCCCCTTCCCTACTCACATTCTGTGTGTCTCTCTCTCAAAAATAAATAATAAACATTGATAAAATTTTTTTTAAAAATCACTCACTTGGGGGCACCTGGGTGGCTCAGTCGGTCGGGCGGCCGACTTCAGCTCAGGTCGTGATCTCACGGTTCGTGGGTTTGAGCCCCGCGTCGGACTCTGTGCCGACAGCCAGCTCAGAGCCTGGAGCCTGTTTCAGATTCTGTGTCTCCCTCTTTCTCTGACCCTCCCCTGCTCACACTGTCTCTCTCTCTCTCAGAAATAAAGAAAACGTTTAAAAAAAAATCACTCGCTTGACATACTAGGCATATTTCAACCCAAAGTTTTTCTTTGGTTCCCCCAAGGTTCTGCATAACCCCACACATCTTAGTTTCTCTCTTGCAATAAAGTCCTAGCAGGCTAGATTTAGGTTACTATGAGAAATGGTCTTGAAAAGGAATCCTACTGAACGACTTTTGTTTTTAAGACTAAGAAAAACATACACACCTTCTGAACAAGGCTACACCAGCTATCGAAGTCTTTTTCTTCTTTGCAGAAAAATCCCTTGGAGGGAAAGCAAGAGAATGCAACTTAGAACTGGGCATGTGCACGAAGTCAGGCCCTATGCATCGCAAGGTGGAGCAACCAGGCCAAAGCTGTGACGTGGGCTGCTCTCTAAT
>NW_027527804.1:2318639-2325832 GCF_008692635.1 Crocuta crocuta
CTGCTCTCTAATAGATGTGTCTTCTGGAAATAATGAAGAAGACTGTCTGGATTCTTCTCTCTCCTAGGTCATTGCCTCACCCGTACACACACATTTACTTGTTCGTTCCATCTCTCTCCCTCTTTCTCTCTCTCTCCCCCTCTCTCTTTCTCTCCCTCCCTCCCCATCTTTCCCATCCATGGCCCTCCCTATCCCTCTCCCCTCATACTGTGAGACACAGTAACTTGAAGGCCAGTCTCCAGGGCATGGGGTTAATTCCATCGCATTCAGTGCACAAACAGATACACCCATAAAGAACAGTCAACCAAACCGACAGACAAAAGCCAAATAGTACTTTTAGCTAAAGGCGATACTTAATAAGATGGCTTTCACCTTAAGGAAATGACCTATTAGAATTATAGACAATTCCCCATTCTCAGAGCCATCCTTCCCAGGAGAGGGAAACCCTGCAACTCCCTGGACTGTGTGTCCAGAGAAATGAGCACTATGCACCTAGAAGGCCCTGCCTTCTTATCCCTCCCTCCGTCCCTATGTCCCACCTTATTCCCTGTGCCCGTGTGGCAATAATTCGAGGGCAAGAAGTAAAGGGGGAATGACTGTAACACTAATTATAACTAATGTTTATAGAATGCTTACAATGTGCCCGGCACTGTGTTGAGTGCCTGATGCACAGTGTACGTCACACGACCCTATGATGAAGGAACTATTGTTTTGCTCATTTTAGGGGTGAGAAGACTGAGGCTTAGAAAAGTGAAGGGACTCCCAGTAAGTCCACAGCTAGTACATGGCAGGGCCTGGATTCCAACTCGAGTAGTTTGTCTTCCAGGTCCACCCCTTCCGCACAACACAATGGTACCCCTTGTAGGGGTTGGTGACTGAACACACTCTTGCTGCCCTGCTTAGCAACCTGGGTGGCTCCCAAGGAACCAATCTGTAATAGGGTGCTGTTGTATCTCTTGCCCCACCTAACCTTCAGATACCCACCAATGCTACGGAAGGATCCAAGTTCAAGATGTTCATTCGCTGCGGGGCTTGCAGGCAATGGAAAGTCTGGTCATCAACTGTTCCATTCTCCTCCGTGTCAACAAAAGTCTGGGTTGTGTGAGGGTCCAAGAAAATGAGCTCATCACCTGTTTGGAATGAGACATGCTTAATCTAGAGAAAACCACTGGCCCTGACCCCCCTGCTGCCCTTGGGAGGAGGCACTCTGGTTTTCTTAACCCCTCCCTTGGTGACAATGAGAATGAGGTGACAGAAAGCCCGAACTTGGGTGATCATGCTTGAAGGAAGTCAAGTCCAATCATTCGATGAGAAGACTTGCCCTAGCATTTGCATCTCCTCAAAGTCCAAGACCAGAAATGGAGAGTGACAAGTTTGAGAAAATTGTTTGAGAAATGAGAGACCACAGATGACATGGCAGGCTCTGTGAGCAGCAGTAGCAAAGAGGCAGTAGGTACAATCACCAGGGCATGAGCCCAGGTGCCATTAGAGATCTCCCTGCCTCTTCAACATGGGAAAGCATCTTGCTCCACACCATTGGTGCTCAGACCTCCAGTCAGAGAGCCCATCAGGTAGGCAGAAAGGCCTTGGCCTTCAAAAGCAACGGGAATGTGGACTCTGCAATGGATAGCATACCAGGCCTTTGACTTCTGGTCTTGATTAGCTAGCAAATTAGTCATCATTAGCAAGTTAGTAATTCCTGTTGGAAAGCGCTGCCTTGGGTGCCTTAACATCAGGACACCTACACCTCCCTGGGAAAATTAACTTTGAGGTTCGACCTTTACAAATGAGAGGAAAGCCATGCTTCATTAAATTGGAAAGGCCTAGTCCAATAATGACCCGGGAGGCGTCTGAGATAATAAAAGTTCTACTTTGATATTCAAAGGGCTGAGAGTCCCTCTAATGCTCATCAGTGGCAGGCTGAGCTGGCCAAAGTTCCTAAGGTGGACCGCCAACCTCACTGTCCAGGCCTCTGGGCCATGAGGGCCTCTGTGCTCTAGACTGGGTTAGAGAGATCTACCTGAGACTGGAGGGCAGGGTAGGGAGAGATGCCCTTAAGAATCTCCCTGGAATGGCACCCAGGGTTGTGTTGGGCTCCATCTAAGTGCTCCTGTTGGCAAAGAATGTGTGCCTGATGTCTGATGAGTAGCTTAACTTGTCTGTGTCACAGGCCAAGGACGAACCATTCAACTCAACTGGTTTTAAATTTTCTTGTTTTTAAACTGGGGTCACTAGGCCTGTTCCAGTTACCTCACAGGGCATTATAAGAAATGGAAGATTTCTTCACTGTGAAATGTTTAAAACACAATACAAAACAAGGTGGCCATAGAAGTATCTCGCGTCAACTCAAAAGTATCTCCCTACAAATATATGTTTAAGAGTAGATGAAAATCAATGCCCCCATATGACTTGTTTTATGAAAATCAAGGTTCATACATATTCCCCCTAGACCACAGGTGGGTGAGATCAGTTATATCAAAAAAGCATGAAGTCACAAAGAAAAGCAACAACCAGAATGTTTAGAAGGAAGCCTACTTATGACCACAGAAAAGTAAGAAGAAAAGGAAGTTCTGCACAAGAAAACAGAGATCCAGAGTAGGGTTGGAATTGAGCATTCTACCAGGGCATTTCAGGTTAAGATGCCGGGAATAATAAGTGCATCCTCTCTGATTCTGGTCTTTTCTCTGTGTGTGTGTGTGTCTGTGTGTCTGTGTGCGCGCGCGCACGCGCGCGCCTGTGTCTGTGTGTATCTGTGTAGTGGAGCTTGGCAGGCTGTGCTGTTTCTGAGAGTGCTTAAAAGAGACACAGTAGAATATCTAAAAAGACCTAGAAGTGATGTGGGGACTAAATCAACATTTCCAAAGAGGCTCAAGAGCAAGAGGCAGTCTGGTCAACCATCTGCAGACACAGGACTCACGCTACGCATCTCAGGTGGACAACCTTTCTGTACCCAAGTGCAGGGGGCAAACATCTCCTGTCTAAGCAGGCAAAATCGGATAGCCAGAGTCTCATCCTGGCTTTGGTGTCCCACATTGAGAGCTTTTCCCAGCTTCCCACTGGGAAAGAAGGCCCTCAGGAGGCAATGTGGCATGGTGAACAGAGATGGCCAAATTGGGATTGAATCCTGGCTTCGCTACGTTCTAGCTGGGTGGCCTTGAGGAAGGAATGACTCTAACTCTTAGTCTCACTATAATAGCAAGCTCTAACTCACAGGGGTATTATGGTAACTATCTATAGCCATACATTTCTATATAGGACTATATATGTATACATGTTATCTCTCTATCTAACTATCCACCCACCTACCTACCTACCTTTGCAGGGTCTCTGACACAAAGCAGCAGTTCAGAAAATGGCAGTTCTCATCTGTTCCCTCTCTTCAGGCATTTTATAATCCAGAACCCCCAACCACATACAGTAAGGGGGTAAGTTAGAAAAGGGGATTTGGGGGGACTTTGGGGCCTCAAATGAAGGTGAAGCAAAGGGTTTATGAAAGCCAGTGGGCAAAATGGGCACTATGTAAACCTCTCTCTGGGGAACTGAAGATTGCCCTCACCCCTTTCATGAGTAGTCAACCCCCACAAAAGTCACCCTGACCCAGTGGCCTCACGAAACAAGAGGTCTATGGCAGCTTGGCAAATTCTCTCTCGGTAACTTGAGGCAAGCAAGACTAGGGCACCTGAGAATCCCATACACTCTTCATTGAGGCCCCTCCAAAATTATTTCCTAATCTGTTTCAGCCTTGTCCTCAAGTACCAAAAAATAGGAAACTGATATTTTGCAACATTTTCTATGACAGGAGCCCAAAAGCTTAGAAGCAGAGGATGTCTAAATTTATATAACGCCAAATACTGGACTTTGTACTTAAAGAAATAAACGAAATGCCTCCATGGTTTGCAAATTTTCCATCAAGTTGTAGTTCTTGGGCTCTACCAATAGATGGCAGCAATAGAGAGCTCAGGCAACTGTGTAGACACTACGCCTCAAAGAGAAAAGCAAGGAAAGACCTGACCAGTTGGGGGTCACGAAGGGTGGGGCCATCTTTTACTGAGTGCGTACTACATTGCTGGCTCTTTGCAGAGTGCTTCACTGTGAGGTGACAACATGGTGAGTTAGGGGGTAGCCCTATTTTCTTTTTTGTTTTAAAATCTTTTTTGGAGTTTTATTTATTTTTGAGAGACAGAGAAACTAAGCACAAGTGGAGGAGGGGCAGAGAGAGGGAGAGAGGGAAACACAGAATCCGAAGCAGGCTCTAGGCTCTGAGCTGTCAACACAGAGGCCGACTCAGGGCTCGAACTCATGAGCTGTGAGATCATGACCTGAGCCAAAGCTGGATGCTCAACCAACTGAGCCACCCAGGCGCCCCTCTTTTTTGTTTTTTAAAGTAAGCTCTATGCCCAACATGGGGCTTGAACTCATGACCCTGAGATCAAGAGTCACGTACTCTACCAACTAAGCCAGCCACGGGCCCCAGCCCTATTTACCATTAGAGGAAACCGAGACTGAAGAGTTGATATTCGTTCCCTGCCGTCACACATCTGGAAAGTAGGAGACTGCATACAAGGCCAGGTATGTCTGTGTCCACCCCCTCCTCACCTCCCTGAGTCTCCAAGGAGTTGGGTGGGAGAATAGCCAAGCCCATTTCACCCTTGCCTCTGCACATCCCTTATGCTGTTCCCCATGCCTGCTCTGGCTCACCCTTGCCTATCTAAGGCTCTCCCTTGTAATCTCATGTTCCTTGAAGCCCAGTTTCAGACCACATCACCCCCTTCCCTGTGCTCTTCAGCACTAACCAGGGGTCTAGGCCCTTGGGACTCAACATGTGCTGTGTACACAAGCAGCATCAGGACCACCTAGTTAGAAATGCAGACTCTCAGGGCCCACCCTGGACCTGCCGAACCTACATTTTAAATAGGCTCTCAGGGTGATTTGCATGCACGTTAAAGTTTGAGAAGAACGAGGCTAGCTCACCTTGTGCGCCACGGGCCTTAACTGACTCTGACCACAGCTGGTGAATAAGGTGGCTAGATTTCCAGAGGCATCAACCTCAGCAGGGGATGCTGGGCTGCCTGTTAGCGTCCGTATTAGGAAGTTAGTGGTTTTAAGGCGTAGCTCCCATTATCAGAAACAGGATAGCGCTGTCTGTGCCTCCTCTCACATCTACCTAGTCATGGCTCCGAACAAGGAGGCAGCAGACCCAGCTGCGCAGACCTGGGAAGTCAGAAGGTGGCTCCTAGCCTGAATGCCCAAGGTCCCCAAAGAGGGGGATTGACAGTGCCAGGGGAGTGAAACCCTGCCCCTCTGGGACCCACAGAAAGGAGAGAGAGATGCTGAGATAATGCTGTGCCTTGGGGTGGTCCAGTGGGAAAGCAGCTGTAGAACAGTCTTATCAAGAGGCAAGGAAGTGGGGGCACTGAAGGGGAAGGATCCACTCTCCAGCAGGCACAGAGAAGTGTTACTCTCCACAGATCTGGCCAGAGACAGAATGAGCTGGCCAGAGGCCACAGCATCTCTGGGCTGGAAGAGGGCCCCCTAATTGGAATCGCCTGGTCTCCCGTGCAAACCTGCTGCCTGCCCTCCCCTGGCCCATGACAACTTACTTGTGATTCCTCTTTTCTTACCTAAGAATCCTATGAAATAATAGGCGTTATTTGGTTTTCCTCCTAAGGCCCCTAAAGACTGGGGCATCTTAAAACACTCCTAGAGGGAAAGAGAGTGCAAGATTCTCAACTCACTTGTGGACTGCTGCTCACGGATCTCCGTGCTCACATGGCGGTGTGATGGGCAGGCGGCAATGGGCCCGGGAAACGGGGTGACTTACTTTGAACGCATCAACATAGACAGGGTTGATTTGGTTTATGCCCAGGCGAAGGGGCACAATGAGCAGCAGGGGTTTCCAGGCTGGGCAACAGGCAAAGGTGCCCCTGCTCTGGTTCGAGGCATTCAGAGCGCTGGGGAGGCTCTCACCAACTGTGTCAGCACTCGAGGGAAGGATGCAGCACATTTTTTCTGGGAGCGGAAGACAAGAGAGCTGGGTGAGTAAGGGGTATCCGGTCATATGAGATATGCCAAGGGCAAAACTAAGGGCAACCTCACATGACATCTGCCTGGGCGGCCCTCCCGTATGCCAGCGGGGCCCAGCTTGCCCTGCCCCGCCCCACAGGAAGCCCAGGCCACTCCTCCAGCCCTGAGTATACTCCTCTTTCTTCTGGCAACAGGGCCCTCAATTACCTCCTGCCAGATATTAGGGGCTCACTGAAAAAAACTGATTTCTGGACTAGTCTGTCTGCCTTTGAGACAGGGACTGTATCTTTTGGTTTCTCTAAACCCATGGCAGAGAGCAGAGGGCTGGGCACGTGGGGGCCTCCACAGAAGACCTGTTGGTGGTTTAACTGATTATCCATACTTTGAGTATCCTGCAGGGAAAGGGTCTGGTAGCTCACTGAGGACCAGAAAAGACCCTCATTGTTTTCTTCCTTTCAAAAAGCTGAAAGGAAAGAGAAGAAAAGGCATAGGGAATGATTAACCAGAGTCCTGTGCCCCACCCCCCAAGCTTCCTTGCTTTAGTGGAGCAGGCCAGAGAGTCAGTGTCTGTCTGTCTATCTGTCTGTCTGTTGTCCCTCTCCCCCGCCCCCCTCCACATTTTCTGAATGTTGAGGAAGGACCTCAACCACCCACTATCTGGGAAGGCAAACAGGCTACGGACTCACTGATGTCTTCAATGACCACTGTGTTATCCATTGAAACATAAACAGCCAAGGAATTCCATTCGTCAAATAAAGCAAGTTTTCTGCAAAGCAACACACAATGAGTCAAAACAGGGGAAGATGGCAACAACAGCAGGAAGCAGTACAATCTCTGCCCACTGTTCCTAAAGTCACCGAACGCTGAGCCACAGAGAGGTTAGGGTTTGGGTCAGCTCTGGCTCCCGTGACCAAGAGCTCTGAAACATTCCACGTCCAGGGACCTTGACAATGCCACAGAGTCACTGTTTTCAAATCCTGAAAAAAAGTCCTGCTTTACAAAATGGAAAAGTCTACCTCACAAAATGATGTGACTCCTGTCAGGAGAAAGAGAAAAGATGCCAATATATCTGCTCCCAGGAGATTTTTGTTTTCTCTTCTTAAATAAAACACATTCTGATTTACTGATTTAAAAAAAAAAAAAGTAAACCTTCATGAAGCATATATAAA
>NW_027527804.1:2326083-2337733 GCF_008692635.1 Crocuta crocuta
TGTGGGGCCTTGCCGGTCAACAACTGAAGAGAGAGCATGCTGAATTGTTTAACTTGGAAGGAGGTTAGGAAAAAAAAACCCTTCGACACAAGGATTACTTGGGGTCTGAGTAAAGCACCATTGCCTGGGTGCCTGGGTGGGTCAGTCGGTGAAGTGTCTGACTTCGGCTCAGGTCACGATCCCACCATTCATGAGTTCGAGCCCCATGTTCAGCTCTGTGCTGACAGCTCAGAGCCTGGAGCCTGCTTCAGATTATTATCTCTCTCCCTCTTTCTCTGCCCCTCCCTTATGCGCNTGGGATTCTTGAGTAAATCACAGTCTCACTGGACAAAAGAAAAAAAATAAGATTTTCCTAAGCAAAGTAGCTCCCAGGAAGAGGTTAATCACCATTCTACTTTAATTTCATTCCTTGTAATGTATTACCTTTTCCTGAGACACTAATACTCTGTTATTAATGATAACAATCACAATGAATCAAAATCCACTTAGGGGCGCCTGGGGGGCTCAGTCGGTTGAGCGTCTGACTCTCAATTTCAGCTCAGGTCATGATCCCAGGGAAGTGGGACTGAACCCCACATGGGGTTCCATGCTGAGCCTGGAGCTTGCTTGTCTCTCTCTGTCTCTGTCTCTCTCTGCCCCTCCCTCACCAGAAACAACCCACTTAAGTGCTTTTAAAAATGTGTGTTTCCATTTGTTTATTGTTGAGAACTTTAAATTTTAGAAGAAAGAAGAAGATTCTGAGGGACATCATGTAAAAACCAACCATTTCAGGCTGGGTTTGGGGCTCGGCACAGCCATCCTCCTTCATCTTCTACACCTTCTACTCTGGGTTCCTACGGTGCCTCCTGAAATACGGCCAGATCTTCACTCAGCAGAATCAATGATGCCCCCAAGGGGACTATGGACTAAGGCAATGAAGTGGTCTCAGAGGGGTTGCAGCCTTAGAAAAGAGTAAAGCCAAGATACAGATTTCACTTGGGTCCCTGGGAAATCCAGACTACTCCCCTCATGAGCACATTTCCAGAGCATTCTGGCTTACTGAAGACTAGCTAATGATTGAAACAGTGCCCCTCTGTACTTTCACGGAGCAAGCCCTGCCATCAGCCTCCAGAAAGTCCATGCATTGAAGAAGCAAGCTACACCAAGGGAGTCCAGACAGTTTCAATCTTCTGATGCCAAAATCCAGCTTCAGAGTCTGGATGGCATCTCCATTCACAACACATGAAGTAATTTATTGAGCACTAATGCATGCCAGGCAGTTTTATGTGCTAGTGTTACTGTAGTGAACAAGACAAATGCAATCTCTGCCCTCGCAGAGTTTCCATTCAGTGACAGGCTGTCAGGAAGGAGAGTGACAATAGGTGAGGTGACCTACATGTATAGGTGCTGATGCCACCCATCCCATTCACTTCTGAAATGTCCATCTTAGATTCCCCACCCTGCCTCTTGGTGTGGGCAGTAAATTCTGCGATTTAACACAGCAACTGCGCAAGTGCCATGCTGGGGTACCAGGAGTCTGCCAAGAGACGACAAACTGATCCCAAGACTCCCTTGGGGTTTGTCTCTTCCCATAGGTGGTGAGTTCCTTGAGGCAAGGACTGTGCCTAGTTTATTTCTGTATACTCAGAACTTCAACACAGTAGAGCCACTCAGTAAATGCTGAATGAATGGGGAACCTGGGTGGCTCAGTTGGTTTAGTGTCCAACTTTGGGTCAGGTCATGATCTCACAGTTCATGGGTTTGAGACCCGTGTCAGGCTCTGTGCTGACAGCCAGCTCAGAGCCTGGGGCCTGCTTTGGATTCTGTGTCTCCCTCTCTCTTTGACCCTCCCCTGCTTGTGCTATGTCTCTCTCTCTCTTAAAAATAAACATTTAAAAAATTAAAAATCTTGAATGAATGAATGAATGAATGAATGAATGCGTGAGTGAGGTTTTATATACTACACAGAGTGGGAGTCCTTGTCTTTCCCCGGCTAGCTCAGCTTCTGCCACTTAGTATTTAGCCCTTTGGCTTCAAAGTGACCCTCATGCTGATGGTTCCCTGGAAGGCGAGCACCAACCTGCAGAGGGAAGAGATACTGAATGAGTCCTGAGGTGCCTCCGTCTATACAGGCACCAGTGATTATGACCCTGATATACGAAAACAGATGTCCACACTCGCACACTTCAAAGAACACCCTGGGCAAATGGTACAGATGTCTGGTGGCTCAGTGGGATGGCAGGAATAGTTAGATTGATGGGATACTGAGTTGGAAGAAGAAGGAGGCATAGGAGGCAGTAGAGCAAGGCGGATGCCAGGCTCTTTTACTTACTTTAACACCTGTGCAACTGTATTTGGTCCAAACCATTCGCCAATTGATTTCCCTTCTCCTACACCCATTTGTGCTGTTTTTATATGGAAAAAAAAAAGACGTTAGCAAAAGTTTTTCCAGTACACCACAAACGCCTATTTTTTTTGCATAAATAATTAAGCAGATGGACAACTTAGCAGAGCCACATATAAGGCAGGAGATAAAAGTAGCAGGTACAGACATTGCCTTAAAACTACTGATGTGACCTTACCCATTTGATGGATAGAGTAGCAACAGTCCTTTCTATCTAAGAAGCACTGTAGGATCCGTTGGTATTCTTTGGGTTGTTCTTTTTGTTTCTCCCAGTTCCAGTCTTTTTAGGGGAAAAAATGAGTTAAAGTCATTTTTATAACTGTTTATTTACCTCTGTCTGCACTCTTACTGTAACCATGAGGTGAGAGGGAAAACACACGAGTTGCATCTGGAACGCAGGAGCGATCAAGTTAGAACATTGCTAAGGAACTCCAATCTTGATGACAGCGGCATCTGGAGACACGACTTTCAAAATCTCAGTGGGTGTAAAGTAAAAGCAAAACAAGACATTGACCAAGGCACTGACTTAGTTAGCCCAAGGGCTGGAGTTAGATACGTATGACATGACAACAATGTCAGGAAAGGCCTTTCTGGTCAGCTACTCAGTGAGAAGGAGCAAACCACAAAACCCAGGAGTATATCCTTAGATCACCCTGATGCCACGGTGTCTCATCTCCACACAGACGGCAACAGCTTTGGTCCCTATATTTTGGCAACACTGCCAAAAGAGTCTCACGGGGGGACTGCTCTTCTGACACACGACAATGTGCAGGGGAATATACACAATGTACAACTAAGGAAGCTTTAAAAAAATTGCATGCCACCGTTTTTACACAACCTTGAAAACGTCCACACTGACCTATGGAAAAACACAGACCTTTGCTATCAAGTGTTCAAGGTTCCTTTATGACCAAAGTCAAAATAATGACATCTCTAGGGATCCTGTCTGTGCTTTAGGCATGGCCTCTCAAATGCAGGGGCTATGTATCCCTCCCGAAGGACGTCTGCAAAAATTCTCCTTCATTGCCACTATACAGGGGATGTGCTTCTCCCCTTCCCTCAGCTCTAGGAACTCTGTGTAATGGGACAGATCTCTGGGGCTCCATTTGCTTCTAAGACACAAATTTCTCTTCTGAAGGTTTGAGAGAGATTTTTAACCTCACAGTCGAAGTACACTTGAAGCCAAAGGCCATCACCTCCAGAGTCTTCTGTTCTCTTTGCTTCTAATGGATCTGAAATAAAACTTTTAAACTTTGTGGTCAGCACAGTCTTCAGAGGGTGAACCACACCCAACTTTTTTTTGTCCCATTTGCTACCAAATTGTCCAAATCTGGAGAAATCTTGATTAGCTGGCTGCTGAGTACCACTAAATGCTGACTGAGAACAGCAATGAGTGAACGAATACTTAATTATGGAATAACTGAATAGGAAGCACTCCAAAATACTTCTTTACAAAACTACATCTTTGAAGGGTGCCTAGGTGGCTCAGTCGGTTAAGCGTCAGACTTTGGCTCAGGTCTGTGGCTTTGAGCCCCATGTCATCAGGCTCTGTGCTGACAGCTCAGAGCCTGGAGCCTGCTTTGGATTCTGTGTCCTCCTCTCTCTCTGCCCCTCCCCTGCTTTCTCTCTGTCTCTCTTTCTCTCTCTCTTTCTCAAAAATAAAAATAAACATTAAAATGTACCAAAATTACATCTTGGAATTTATCTTAGCTATAAGATCTATTTCCAAATCCTTCCTGCTATTTGCTTTTATATTAAAACAACTGAGGCTACTGACTGTGCTGTTTTATGTTTTCCTCATTTGTTTCCCACAAAATTCACTTCCAGGAGGATCATCTTGCTGTGTTTTATAAGTGAGAAATTAAATAGAATGAATCTGCTCTGAGAAGTATGCGTACCGTAGAGAAATCACTGGACAAGTCAGAAGACCTGTCTTCTTCTATTCGCAAATCCATGCTTTCTTACTGTTTAACTCTGGGCAAGTCCCTATACTTCCTGAGCCTCAATGTCCTCATCTGTAAAAAAGGAATTATGATCCTACCCAGGAAAAGTGGGTTTAGGCTCCTGTAAACTCTAAATAGAAGGTGTTAAGCACTCATACCTCCCCAGGTCCTCCCACAATCCTCTCTGGTCACTGCAGCTGGGTGCGTGAGGCTGCCATAGTGGGGGGAAAGGAGTGATGTTTCCAAACCTCTGAATCTCAAGGAGCAACAACTGATAAGTTTAGCAGGTCAATCTCATCCAAGATGTCCTTTCCCTCCCTCCCATCCCCATGTCAACCCAGGCTTTCACCCAAGTGCCTGAACTGGCATCCAGTCAAGGTCATCCTACAGATGCCCAAAGGGAAGCACGCACATGCCTTAAGAAAGCAAGAGACTCAAGGGTTCCAAGCAAGATTATCGGAAGTTTCTTAATGAAGCAGCCTCCTGAGAAAGCTAATTTAAGGATTCCTTCATTGTCAAGTGGACATTCTCAGTGAACCCAAACCAAAATAGCGCCAACTCCTTCATTAGACACTTCCTTTAGGTCACTTACATCCTTCACCTGGCAGACTTTTTCAAGGAGGTCGAGAAACAGACTTACCACCACACCCGTCTTCCTGCTCCCTTTGTTATCTGACCTGTTTTAAGGACTCACTGGAACAATAGAGAAGATGGAAACTCTAAATGACACACCTGCCTCAATGTTCAGCTCTGTCCCAGGAAAACAACTCTCTGGCTTGGTGAGTCACGAGGAAATGCTGACTGTTTCCTTCTCCTGGGGGGCTTTATTGACTTGTTGGCCCCATCACCTTGAGCTGGCAGATAGCACTTTAGGACCTTCGGCTCTGTTACTGAATTTTCCTGAAGCTCGGCACCAGTGCTAAAGTACCAGAAGCAAGTGCTACTGCAGAGCTCTCTGAGGCAGAAGGAATTTAACTCACCCCTTCCCAAGTGTCTGCAGATAAGGGCTTGAGCCAGCATCATCTGTCCACAGCGGAGCATACATCCCCAGCCTGCATCTGATGAAGGGCCGGTCCCCCCTGTTGGCAAAGTGGATGGGAATAACTATAGGTTCCCTGGATTGCCCTTTCCTGAAACATCGGCATATGTGGGAATCATACAATACAGACAGACATACGAACTCTGAAAAGAGAGGCAAGAGATATAGCCAAATATCAAACAGGGCTTGTTATAGCGTGGAACTTGCAAAGATAACACTGAGTTAGCCAAAACAGTTTCTATGACCGAAGACAATACAAACAAATGAACAAAACCTGCCCCTTAGGTTTTCTGCTTGGGGACTTCGAGGTATGCATGCAATTCTTGTAGAGGACTGCCAGGTATGACTACCAACACTGAGCTCATGCCGTGTCACTATCTGCCTGACCAAACCTGGCTGTGCACAGCTCACTTCTCGGGGAAGCCAGTCTTACCTTAGTTAAGGAATAAATGCTACCAAAGGCAATCATCAACATGGTCGAAGAGATCTGGGAGGCTCTTGACTGTTCTAAATATACATTATGAAGATCTCAACAGCAACGACAATGTAAAATACAGGAAAGAATCCCAGATTACGCATCAGAAGAACAGTCTCTGGTTACCTAATCCAAGTCTCAACTAAGATTGGAAACAACGGCACCTGCCTATTAGTGGATATTGTAAGAACTAAGTGAGAAAGCATCTGTGGAAGTGTTCTACAAACCCACTCGGGATGATGTAAGTAGCCGGTGTTATGAGCATGGCTATAATCAAAAATGCTACTAATAAATTAGAAACATGCCACATCTTTAAACGGCCTAAAACCAGTTAATAAATAAAAGAAGACAACGGCTTCCACTTTAAGAACCCTTGATGTAACAAAAATCCCACGTATGTGGCAAGGGCGAGCTCAATATCCTTTTTCAAGGTACCAGTGAAATCAGATAACTTGGATGGCAGAGGAGACATTCTGCTTTCATTGCTCTCTGTCCCCAACATGGGAGTGGAAAACTATGCTCATAAGCCTGATCTCACAAGACTAACTCTAAGGAGACTCATCAGCCATGTAAGGGCAAATGGGCCTCAGGGGCCACCGTTTTCCTTTCGTTGTGGGGACTGAAGGAGAGTTCCTACAGCAAGATGGGGAGGGTTGAGCCAACTCATAACCTGGAAGGAGAGTCCTTTGGCTCTTGCTAATGGTAGAATTATAGAACATGTTAGTACAGAAGGATGTGATGGAGACTAGGTAAAGTAGAGATCATCTATTGCCAAAACATTATCAGAATTGGAGTGTCTGGCCGGCTCCATCAGTAGAGCATGCAACTCTTGATCTTAAGATCATGAGTTCAAGCCTCCATTGGGCACTGTGCCTACTTAAAACTTAAAAAAATTAAAATAAACATCATCAGAGTTGAATTGCAAATGTTTTCAAGCTTGTAAAGATCTCTTCACCTAGAGAAAGTTAACAGTTTAAAATCACTGGGTACTAGGGGCGCCTGGGTAGCTCAGTCGGTTAGGCATCCAATTCTCGATTTTGGCTCAGGTCATAATCACAGGGCCANATGAGCTCTCTCTAAAATAAAATTAATTAATTAGTTAATTAAAATCACTGGGAAATAAAGATTGTTCCTTTGTGTGTTTTATTACTTGGGTACTTTCTGTGGAGAGCAAAAAAATGTCCATGTGGACTTTGTTTTGGGCACTGATAAGAAAGTTGGATTTCACTCCATTTATTAAGTCCAGTCCTGCATCAAAAATCAATTAGACAGGTTTTCTCATAGGAGAATAACTTTCCACCATTTGGATTTGACATTCTTTTTCCTACAGGGCCATGATACTAGGAATAGGCCACCCTACTTGCAAACATTTTACAGATTTTCTCTAAAATGAGAAANGGGGGGACAAAAATCAAAAGAATTATTTTCTTTCATTCAAGGCTTAACTGAATATTAAAATATTCAAGTAATTCCACAAAGCAGTGGATTATAAGTTGATAAATATTACCCAGTCTAGAAGTGTGACTTTCTTTTTGCTCCTAGAAAACAAGAAATACTACCTGGTGCCTGAAAACTTAGAGGTAGACTCCTAAGTATACTAGCATTACATATTCACACAAAGGATCCATACATGATACGGTACTTGGACAATGAAACTTTTGAATAAAGTGTAAGACTTATGTATTCCCCTAAAGCAAATTCTTCACCACAGTGAGCTGTTAATCCTGAAGTTTCTGGGAGTCACTTATCACCTCAGGCAAGCTATCTACAAGGAAGGAAGCAAAGTACAACAAATGATATACCTACCAATCGGTGAAAATTTCCTTCTGTATGTAAACCATAGACGAGCACTTATATCAGACAACAGCTTAGATTTTTCTGAAATTAAATGTGAAATTAAAATTAAATCACCACATCTAAAGATATCTGCTTTTGATTTCTGAGCCAGCAGAAAACTCATTTTCAGGTAAACCAGTCAATCCCATTGTTAAGGGGCTAGGGAAGTTCATAGGCAATCCAATCTCATTTTAGCCGAGTAATTTCAGCATTCTCTTTCACCTATGTTTTGACCAGAGCTACTGGCCAGGTGGTTCCTGTCTCCTACTCACTGAGCTCCATGGCTCTGGCAGGTACTAACACTGGGGTCATAGCCAAAAGACAAGGGATAAGGATAACCCACTAACAAGGCAATCAGCCCCTGTCTGAATGGCGATGGTTGGATCGCTCATCAGTACCCAGTGTCCATTATCTAAAACTATGGGTGTGTATCTGTGGGGGAGGGTGTGGGGGTGTACGTGCATACGTGTGCATGCATGCATGTTTAGCCAAAAAGGAGAGATCCCTGATAAGTAAATGAAGTGTGTAAAAATGTATCAACACCACCCAGTGCAACTGGCATTTGTAATCTAATGGATAGATAAAATCACAAACTCTTTGGTGTCTTTATTCAAAGCATTTCTTGCATGTTATGACATAAATTTACTTTAATGGCCACATATACGGCAGCTTTCATGTTTCCGTCTGTGTAGAACTTATAGCCATTGCACTGGTTAAGAGTAAAACTTCCAGAGTTGTACTCTGCCTGGGTTGGAGCCCTGACTCTGCTCCTTGCCAACTGTATGGCCTTGTCATGTAATCTTTCTGAGCTTCAGTTTTCTTATCTGTAAAATGGGGAGAATAAGAGCACCTACATCATAGAGTTATAAGTATTTCACAAGACAATGCATGGAAAGTGTTTAGATGGTACAGTATGCAGTAAGTCTGCGATAAATGTTAGCTGTTTTTATATACCTCTCCTCTCAAATGTTCATACCACCCACTCCTTCCTCTGATATTCAGGCCTTTCAGCTTACCTATATGCTAGAAAGGCTGGGGGAAGTTGTATGGGCATTTTAACAATAAGTGCAGTTTGAAAGGCATTTCCCAACTTAACATTTGAATATGGGCATATTTGGCAACCTGGGGATTCCTGTTATCATGGAATACAGAACTAGAAGAGATCCTCACCAGACTTCCTCATTTTAAGTACTGGTGAAGGAAGTTAAGATTCAGAAAGAGAAAGTGACTTATCTAAGGTAGGGGAAGAGTCTGAATACAAAAGGTCTCTGAATTGCTAGCCCTGGGCTTTCTCCACTATTCCAGACTCTCTAAACCAAAGGATGAAGCCAGACATGGAGAGGAGCCAGAAGATGCTAACTTCCCCTCCTGCCTTGAGATCAGTTTCTTCCTATTTCTTCCTCTATATGAGGGCCTTCAAAGAGGATCTCTTCTCAGACAGAAAAAGCAGAGCCGACTCTCTCCAAGCTCAGGGTTTATCTGGGTGTTGGGTTGTTGGCAGTTTTAGGTTAAAAGATCTCCCCTGGGGTACCTGGGTGGCTCAGTCGGTTGAGTGTCCGACTTCGGCTCAGGTCATGGTCTCACAGTTTGTGAGTTCGAGCCCCGTGTCAGGCTCTGTGCTGACAGCTCAGAGTCTGGAGCCTGCTTTGGATTCTGTCTCTCCCTCTCTCTCTCTCTGCCCCTCCTCCACTCATGCTCTGTCTCTCTCTCAAAGAGAAATAAACATTAAAAAACTTTTTAAATAAAAGGTCTTCCCCAATCTATAAGTATATAAGGGTAAGGAAGAAATATTCAAGCCTCTTTTCCATCTAGCTGCAGTGGCTAAAAGTTCTATACAAAATCAGAATAAACAAAGATGGTGCNTACTCTCAGGGCCTTGGAAGGGATCTGTGTAAGCAAGGAGCCTGACCTTGACCTTCTCTGGCTGCAAGGTGTGTCTGCCTACAAGTGGCATTAACAGTTACCAAAGTCATACACCACCAGCCCCACAAGGAAAAATGGATAGGACCTTAACTTCAGACACCTACCTCATTTAGGTTCGCACAGACAAATGCTACCAAACCTTACCTGTTTTAAGGAGATGCTGTTTCCCCAAGATCCATACCAGCTCATCTGTATCTGGAAATTCTTCTAGGTAGTCAGCAAAAATAGTAATTTGGTTTTCATATTTGGATAAAACTGAAAGAAAAGGAAAGAAACTTAAGCAAAATGTAATAGAGGGGGGTTGCTTCTGTGGTTTTACTGGTTATTACTTTTGTCCTGAAGGTGAAAGATCATTGGCCTGAATAAAATGGAGACAAACACTTTCCCTGGAGGAACAAAGATACTCACAAAGCCTCAGAATCCTTTAGCAGAGGGATTTCCTTCTGACCACCTATTTTTACCTTCCCTTTCTCATGGTCCCATTTGGCACCATCTCCAAATATTTAGTTCACGGTCATTTCAAAACCTTTCCACCATGGGGTCTTCTTTGGAAATAACCACTTACCTAGCTTCTCCAAGCAAAAGTGTATCAATGTGATACAATAATACCTAATACTTGCATATCCAACTCCTGCCCATGTTACAGGGAATATTATGAGGTTTCTAGTGGCTGGTGGCTTTGGAAGGGGCCGTGACAAACTCTAAAGATTACACAACTGTGAAAACGTAATGTTTTAGCTGGAAGACCAGAGGTTTTAACAGCACTTTTGTTTGCCATTTTATTCACATATGACTTCTGCAAAGAAGGATCTTGAAGCTGATGATAAATATAACTGTTCTTGGGATTCACAAATGACCGTGGTTATCTCTCAAGATAAAGTAACTGGATAACACATAATTAAAATTTGTAAGTTCACAGGTCAGACTCTCAGAACTTAGGACCAAGTGATGTGAGATGAAGTAAAATTCACTTTTGTACTGGGGCGCCTGCGTGGCTCAGTCGGTTAAGCATCCGACTTCGGCTCAGGTCAGGATTTCACTGCTCGTGGGTTCGAGCCCCGCGTCGGGCTCTGTGCTGACAGCTCAGAGCCTGGAGCCTGCTTCTGATTCTGTGTCTCCCTCTCTCTCTGACCCTTCCCTGCTCACGTTGTCTCCCCCCCTCTCTCTCTCTCAGAAATAAATAAAACAATAAAACTTTTAAGAAACTAGTAGTCATTCTTGTTCCTGAAAAGAAGGGGCATAAACTGATTTTTCAAAATGGTAGGTAAGGAAGATGACCTGAGTGTAACATGAAGAAAAGTTACAGAAAACCTAGAAGCCAGGGAGCTTACAGGCTGCTTCAGTAATCAGAGCTTGAGAGAACAAAGCTTACTGTAGGACAAAACAATGGAAGGAGAGAGGAACAGGACAAACCAAGAGTCTCTCTCTTTCTCTCTCAGAAATAAAACATTAAAAAAATTTTTTAAAAATTCACTTTTGTACCACCTGTGGGGAAAGAGCCTGCTCAAAGAGTTAAGATTAACTTATGAGGATTGCACAAAAAACAATAAAATACCTAGGAATAAACCTAACGAAGGATACAAGAGATCTGTNAGTAATTTTCTGAGAGAAATAGTATCACAGGTGGTAAGGAAGTTTCCAAGCTAACCCACAAAAACCCATTTTAACCTGTAACCAGGAAATCAAATTGATGGAATATTTCATAGTGTATATGGTGCTATGTCTATGAGGAAACGCACTTCAAGTTCAAAGCTAATGCATCCAACATATGCCTTCTCCTCTGAGCTCTTGGAGGCTCCCTAGCCTCTATGGGGAAGGGAACTCAGGGAGAGTAGGTCCAAGCACGTGCAGCGACTCTCCCACAGCAGGGCCCGAAAGCCCTAAAGGAATAATTTTTCTGTAAAAATGCCATTGTGAGATATGTTTAACTCACTTGAAAGGACAAATTGTTTTCTTTTGGCTTTGTTTTCTAAGGCAGGAGCATGCTGTTTTCATTGAAATAAATGTTCCTAAGTATGAATGAGTCCTTTGATTATGAAAACAGTTTCAGC
>NW_027527804.1:2337760-2347507 GCF_008692635.1 Crocuta crocuta
ACAGCTACCCAGTAGTTCAAGAAATACTGCCTTTCTTGAAATGTATTAAGAAGCCCAATCTTGGGGCACCTGGGTGGCTCAGTGGTTAAGTGTCCGACTTCAGTTCAGGTCATGGTCTCATGGTCTGTGAGTTCCAGCCCTGCGTTGGACTCTGCGCTGACAGCTTAGAGCCTGGAGCCTGCATCAGATTCTCTGTCTCCCTCTCTTTCTGCCCCACTCCTCGCCCACACTGTCTCTGCGTCTCTCAAAAATAAAAATAAACATTAAAAAAAAATACTTAAATAAGTCCAATCTTTCAGGGATTTAAGTAGCTTTTCTCCTCAGGATGTTTTAATCGTTAAGGTTATGGTCTCGGCAGTATTTCAAACCTAAAGAGGTTAGAAATCAGACAGCCATTTTGTTCTCCAGTGAAAACTCATCACTGCTGAATCTGCCAGAGAACCTGTGCCCTCTTAGCCTCTCTGTCACTGCCCTCAGCCCCTGGCCTCGGTCCAGGAAATACCAGGCTAAAAATGACCACCCAGGTCAGGCCATCCCCAGGAGGTGGTGGACTGAGGTAGTGTAAGTCACACTGTGTACCTTCCCACCCTCCTCTCTACCCCTCACATGCAGGAGAAATCAGGTTAAAATGAACATCCCGGGGAGCCTAGAAACAGAGTCAGAAAATAAGGGCCTTGAAAGGGGTGTTGGAAAGGGGCAGCCTGTCTGGTGTTCCCCTGGTAGGGGTTAGGAAGGGTGTATTTGGTGAAAGTACAGAATGTATGCATATAAGCCTTGGGTCTTTTTTTAGTACGGTCCAAGAAAAATCATTTCTCTATCGCCAACCCTGTCTCAGTGAGTCATGGCCTGGCCAGCTGGTCAAATTAGTACAGCCCCTTAAAGCCTGTGAGAACCCCACTGCTTCATTTGGGATGGCTCTGACCAAAAAGGAAGCCAAAGAATTTTCCTCTTGCTCTTCAGCCTTTCTCAGGCCAGCAAGAAGGTCAAGACAGTCTCCGTTCTTCCCGATTCTCCTCTTAGAAGATGGACTCCCAGAACGCAGGGTGTCGGGCTACTGCCAGCCCCAGCTGAAGCTACATGGATGAAACAAATGAAAGCCAGGCCAAAAGATGAGATTAACAGAAGCAAAAAGTAGTAACATGGGGAGAGTGTATACAAGAGGATCCAGTGAGGAAAGAGGAAGAGGTCTTCTACAAGGAGAACTCAGAGCCATGAAGAAGCAAACTGGGGCATCATTGAGGTGCAGAAGTGAAATCGCATTGTCCAACAGAATTGCTTCTGACTAACACAATCCTTTTTTTAAAAAAAATTCATAAACTACTTTTATCTTGCCTTAAAATGAACAAACAAGACATCAGCCCCCTATAAGTTTCCTGCCCCTTTCAGCCTGTTTAAATTAATAGGAGCTATACAGGNGCCCCGTAAGAATTAGCTTCTATAAGGTCTGATGAACAGTCTTGGCTCTGTTCCATTTTACTTTAATAATAATTATTGCACTGAAGTGTCTGCTGGGTTGGCTTAGTGGTCAGCTAATAACTGAACAAAGACCTCCTTAAACTTCTGGAACCAGCAAGTCTCTCAGTCTTGGCCAAGAGGCTCTGAGTACATGTTGGGACATGCCTTCAACACTCACTCAGGCAGCCGATAACTCTGCCTTAGTCTTCCATTGTGCAGAGCTTGAGATCAGCCATAGCGAAAGTTTAGAACCCTGTCACGTCTTTCCTGAGCATGCACACAACACTGGGAATGCACACAGTCCTGAGCACGCAGATAGTCATCTAGATTCCCAGGGATATGCCCAAACTTTTCAAGCTCCAATGGACATGTTATTCCCTAGCTTTTTCTTTTAAGCTTATTTGGTGTCAGGCATCTATGAAGTTAATCAGTTGCCTCTAATGGTTTTCTTTTTTTAATTATTTCATTTTTAATTGAAGTATAGCTGACAAACCATATTATCTTAGTTTTAGGTGTACAACATAGTGACTTGACAATTTATATGTTACTCAATGGTCACTATGATCAAGATAGTCACCATGACTTATTTATTTTATAACTGGAAGCTTGTACTTTCTTAATCCCCTTCACCTATTTTGCCCATCTTTCACCCTTTTCCCCCTCTGGCCACCACCAGTTTTTTCCCTGTATTTATGAGTCTGTTCCTGGTTTGATTGCTTGTTTTGTTTCTTAGATTCCACATATAAGTAAAATCATATGGTATCTGTCTTTTTCTGTGTGACTTATTTCACTTAACATAATACCTTCTAGGGGCGCCCGGGTGGCTCAGTTGGTTGAGTGTCTGACTTCAACTCAGGTCATGATCTCACAGTCTGTGAGTTCGAGCCCCATGCCAGGCTCTGTGCTAACAGCTCAGAGCTTGGAGCCTGCTTCAGATTCTGTGTCTCCCTCTCTTTCTGCCCATCCCCTGCTCATGCTTTGTCTCTTTCTCTGTCTCTCTCTCAAAAATAAACATTTAAGGGGCGCCTGGGTGGCTTAGTCGGTTAAGCATCCAACTTTCGCTTGGGTCATGATCTTGCGGTTCGTGGGTTCGAGCCCCGCGTCGGGCTCTGTGCTGACTGCCAGCTCAGAGCCTGGAGCCTGTTTCAGTCTGTGACTCCCTCTCTCTCTGACCCTCCCCTGCTCACGCTGTCTCTCTCTCTCTCTCTCTCTCTCCTAGAAATAAAAAACATTTAAAAATAAGTAAATAAATAAACATTTAAATAGAAAACTAATACCCTCTAGATCCCTGTATGTTGTCATGAGTGGCAAGATGTCATTCATTTTTATGGCTGAGTAATATTCGTGTGTGTGTGTGTGCGCGCGCGCGCGTGTGTGTGTGTATCTCACATCTTCTTTAACTTTTCATCTATTCATGGGCAGGTGGGCTGCTTCCATATCTTAGCTATTGTAAATAATGCTATAATAAATGTAGGGGTGCATATATCTTTTCCAATTAGTGTTTTTGTTTTCTTCAGGTAAATACCCAGAAGTGGAATTACTGGATCATATGATATTTCTATTTTTAATTTTCTGAGGAAACTGCATACTGTTTTCCCCAGTGGCTACACCTCTAATAGTTTTTCCAAAAAGCCCCTGGGGAAAGACTTTCTGTGGCTAACTTCCACAGTTCTGAAAAGGTTGATTCTGACCATTTCTGCCAGTGTTTTTCACTTTTCTTATAGACAGAATTTCCAGAGGCCCACACTCTGCCATTTCTGCAATATCTTACTTTATTTAATTTTTTTCCAGTCATTGACTGTATTTCTAAAGGTTGTTTTATAAAATTGCAAGCAAATGAAAAAACGGCTTTGGACAACACATATTCTGATAAAGCTTAACAGAGAGACTCTTGTACACAGCGGCTCCCAGATTCTGTGAGGTTTGTGTCCCACAAACAACACAAATGCTCTTAAGTCAAATCCAATGGTCACAGAATCTCAGGGCCAAAAGGGGCCTGAGATATCACAGCAAGTCTTCCTTGCAGGCCACCTGATTCTAAAGGCATGCCAGCATACTGCTGATTCCCCGAACAGCCTTCTCAGCAATACATGCATATTTAACATAGTATCAAGTAACAGCTTCAGAAACATAAGAAAATGTCCGTGGAAAACAGGTATGGTAAGTGTCAAATACTCATCAATATATTTATTCCATGTACTTTCACTGAGTACCTACTATGTGCACAATGTATAAAATTTCACTGAGATATAGTATCCATCCTCCAAAAGCTTTTAATATACTGGAGAGGATGGGTCTGGATATAACTAATAGCAATAAGTATTATAATAAAGGAAAGCATAGGGAATATTGTCAATAATATTGTAATAATTTTGTATAATGACAGATGGTAACTAGGCCTACCAAGGTGATTATTTAACAACTTCTAAAAATGTCAAAGTACTATGGTGTATACCTGAAACTTATATATGATTGTATGTCAATTCTAGTTCAGTTTTAAAAAGAAAGTGATGGGGCACCTGGGTGGCTCCGGTGGTTGAGCTTCCAACTTCAGCTCAGGTCATGATCTTGCGGTTTGTGAGTTCGAGCCCCGCATCAGGCTCTGTGCTGACAGCTCAGAGCTTGGAGCCTGCTTCGGATTCTGTGTCTCCCTCTCTGCTCCTCCCTTGTTCATGCTCTGTCTCTCTCTTCCTCTCTCAAAAATAAATAAAAATTTTTTTAAAAAAAATTTTTTAGGGGTGCCTGGGTGGCTTAGTCGGTTAAGCGCCCGACTTTCGCTTAGGTCATGATCTCGCGGTTCGTGGGTTCGAGCCCTGCGTCGGGCTCTGTGCTGACTGCCAGCTCGGAGCCTGGAGCCTGTTTCAGTCTGTGACTCCCTCTCTCTGACCCTCCCCTGTTCACGCTGTCTCTCTCTCTCTCCTAGAAATAAATAAAACATAAAAAAAAAAATTTTTTTTTAATTTTTTAAAAAGAAAGTGATATAAGGGGCACCTGAGGGGCTCAGTTGGTTAAGCATCTGACCATCTGCTCATGAGTTCAAGCCCCACGATGTGCTCTATGCTGACATGCTCTTTCTCTCTCAAAAATAAATAAACATTAAAAAAACTAAAAAAAGAGAAAATGATGCTGTCACTTTCTCTCAAAAATAAATAAAGATTAAAGTTAGAAGAAAAAGTGATGTGGAAGACAACAGATTAATTCCAACTGAAGATGAATGGGCCATCCACAACCTAGAAGAAGTGGTATCAGAGCTGAGCCTTGACAGAAATAAGATATAAGTGGAAAGGGGGAAGGGAAGAAATTCCCTAAAGGATTCAGCAAGCAACTGAGTGTGGGGTGGGGCTGGGGGGAGAGAGAAAGTCAGAGTTAAAAATACCTTGCAGTTTGTAAGTGTGGGTGATGAAATGGTAGCAGAAAAACATGGTGCAGGGTAGAGAGATAAAGGTTGGTCTAGCCAGAACATGTAGGACTCATGGGTTAGGTTGACGAAGGAAGGATTTTTTTTAAAAAGTGAAGAGGGGCATGGTAGATGACAGGTAGATAAGCAGAACCTAGGAAGGCAGGAGGAATTCAGAACAACAAAGCTCAGTCTAAAATTTGCTTGCAATTTTATAAAACAACCTTTAGAAATACAGTCAATGACTGGAAAAAAATTAAATAAAGCAAGATATTGCAGAAATGGCAGAGGGAGGGCCTTCACCTCCTTCCTCCTGTGTCCACTTAGCATTCTTGTCTTTTCAGCCCCTGCCCAACCATGCACGGACCCCACCCCATCTTCATGTCTCTTCCTCCCAGTGCCCTGCTTTTCTGACAAATAGAAAATAGAGAATTGGAAATCACTTCTCATCATTTCCAGGGGAGATTTTCATGTCCCAAACTGCGAGTTTTCTTGAATGTATTCGGTAAGCCAAATCCTAGCAATGTTGGGTGGTCAAATAATGCAAAAGACATGCATCCTTTCTCTACAGACCGGTATAAACTTCGATGCCCTTTATCATTTTAGACTTAAAATATAGATTCTTAGCCAAAGAGTTATCATTCAGCTAGACTTTATGACTTTCTGAGATTCTATTTAACTGACCAGTACTGGTGATGGTGGAGCATAGGAGGCTGCACCTGACCCATTGCAGTGCAACTCAGCAAAGAGATAATCAGTCTGGTTGGCAAGGGACTATTGGTAAATGATTGTTAAATGAAAGTACTCCTTGCTTTTCAGCTAGAAAAATCAACTGGGCCATTGATAGCTTGGGCCCACAAAACACAACAAATCTTACAGAGTTCGGTCACTTCATCCTACTGACGAAATGGCGGTAAGAATCAAACATAAGGCAAAATTGTACTCTTTGGTTTTCCTCTAAAGTGATTCTTTTGTAAAATGTATTGCCTTTTTAAGTATATTTTTGTGTTTTTATCACTTAAAGACAAATGATTGTCTGCTATGTGCTGACTGAAATACATTCAGAAACATCCATGAGGAGCAGCACCTGGGTGACTCAGTGAATTAAGCACCCGGGTCTTGGATTCAGCTCAGGTCATGATCTCATGGTTGGTGGGTTTGAGTGGAAAGTCTGCTTGGGATTCTCTCTCTCTCTCTGTCTCTCTCTGTCTCTTTCTCTCTGCCCCTTCCCAGCTCTCTTTCTCTCTCTCCAAANCATTTGATTGATTTTATAATTCAAGACTTGAGGCAACTATCCTATAAGCTAAGAATCACCTTGATTATTTATCAACAGGTTTTGTTGTTAAGAATCAATCTGCTAAGTGGGAAGTGTGGTTGTATTTCCCAGAAATACAGTTGCACGGTAGTGCCACAGCCACAGTGGACCCAAAAAAAGCCCCTGTGGCATTTGATTTTGGACGGTACTCAAACTAAAAGAACAGGAATCCTCAAATATAGACCTCATGATTCACGTAGGGAGCAAGCTATCTTAACAGTATTCAGCCAAAATGAAGAGTATATAAAATAATTTTGCTCTACATATAAAAATGTGGGTATTTTGAGAGGTGAAGAGAAGGAGGGATCACTCTTCACCCCTCTTAAAAACAGCTCTAGCCTAGGAAACCTAAAATGTAGCTTCTAGTCCTACCCTGCCACTAATTAGCTATGGGATCTTAGAGAACCTACTGCACTTCTTTGGGCCTTAGATTCTCCATCTATAAAATAAGCAGTGTGTTTTTCAAACAGCACATCATAACTTATCAGTAGGCTGTGAAATCTATATAATGGTTTGCAATCACCATTTTTAAAAAACAAAATTAAATACGGGCACTTAGATGACTCATTCAGTTAAGCATCTAACTCTTGGTTTCAGCTCGGGTCATTATCTCACAGTTCATGAGTTCAAGCCCTGCATCTGGCTCTGTGCTGTCAGCAAGAAGCCTGTTTGTGATTCTCTCTCTCTCTCTCTCTCTCTCTCTCTGCCCCTCCCCTGCTCATCATCTCAAAATAAATAAATAAGCTTTAAAAATGAAATTAAACAGAACAGAAAATATTAGAATATATAATACATAATAAGGATTAATATCATTTCATGAAACTTGTTTGTGTGTGTATAAATTAGGTTGAAATATACAATGTATTTCCCCTTGTATTGTTGAATCAAAAGAGCTAGAAAACCAGTGGTCTAACCTATCCTGTCCATACAGTAGCCACTAGCTACATGCAGCTGTTTACATTTTAATGTACTCAAATTAAATACAACTAAAATTTAAGTTACTCAGTTGCATTAACCACATTTCAAGAACTGACAGCCACATGTGGCTACTGGCTACCATACGTAACAGCACAGCTACAGGATAGCTCCATACTCATAGCAAGTTCTATTGGGCAGACCTATCCTAACAACCTACCTATGGTTATGTAGGGCGTAGAGGTAGGTGGGTTGTTAGGAAGAGTACTTTAAGCTCTGGGAAGAGAAGATGGGTTCACTTGTCTCCCTCTTGAGAGAGTCTGTGAATGTCTAAATACATGAGCCAACAATTATTTATTTAAGTTCTGTACTTGGTTCTGTGATGAATGCAGAGGAACTATCCTCATAAATATTCACTAAGTTTTAAGTGAGCAATCTGAGGCATCATAAAAGCATAATATCTAAAGATATGAGCCTATATAAATGAAAGATCTAATAATAAAAGGCAATACATAAGCAAGTGTTGATAATAACTGAATGCTATAAAAATTCAGAAAAGGGGGAAATCAAATGAGCATTGGAGCCATCAAGATTTCAAAGAGGGTATAGGATTTTAACTGTTGCTTAAATTATTGCTTCAATTAGAATGAGCAGAGATAAGACAGAAGAATATTCCAGATTAGGGGAATACTATTAAATATGTATGTATCAGAGAAAAGGTAAATTCTGGAGAATACTGAGCAATGAGATTAGAGAGGTGGCTTGGGACTGGATTGTAGAGGGTGGAAAGCCAGGCAGTGGAGTAAAGCCATTGACAGTTTTCAAAGTGCTTTCACATGATCCCTGAGACGCAGCCCTTGGGATAGGGCAAAAATCATTACTTCCAGTTTGGAGTTGAAGGAACGGAGACTCAGAGAGGTGACAAAACTTGTCCAGAGTCATATAGCTAGGGAGAAGTAGAACCAGGATTCAAACCAAGTTAATCTTACTCTTGACCCAGTATACTCCCTACTATACTTCCCACTATATTGGTACTGGGGAGTACCTTGCTGTTACAATAAAAGCTGGATCCAAGGCACTGGAGACAAGGGACACCAATGAGAAAGTTGTTCTAATAATCCAGGCATCAAGTGTTAAAGGCCTGCCCTAAGGTGGCAAGAAATCAGATGCTCTGGTTATATAACATACTATAAAACAAACTGACAATGCAGTACCCACTGTTTATAGGAGAGAGTACGAGTAGACAGTCTGAGGTTAGAACACTATAATTATTTTTAACTGGAAGTGATCTAAACTACCCCAAAGGAATAAATATTAACAATATAATTCATATACTGTGTCCAAATTTTTCCAGACGGCTGAAGGCAATGTTTTGGACACGGTTCCTAAGCAAACAACTCTTTATACGTCTGATGCATTTTTATGAGCCATTTCTGTCTTGCGAGTGTTTCCTTCCTCTGTCAATTTCAGTGTTCATTTCTCAGAACTAATTGGTCATATGATTTCTTACCTCATCTAGATTTCCAGTGAGAAAGGCCTAGTGCAAAAAGGTCAAGGAGCCACAGGCATTGGAGTTTTTCCACACTATTTAGTAAAAGTAATTATTGACAATTAATTAGTTAATAATTTACTAAGAAAATACTAAAACATGCCATTACCAGGCTAATCTTAAAGGATCTCTTCAGCCGTGTCACTGAGCTGCTCAGAAACTTCCATGGGCTTCCAAGATTGCTCCAACTGATAGAAATCAAATTACAAACTCATCAGCCTGGAATTTCAAGCTTACTCCAAAATGACCACCTCCTACATGCATTTGTATTTATTCCTCACTGCTCATCGCTCCTTCAAGAGATCTACTCTTTTCAGCCTAAGTAAACCACATGATACACTGGAAGCTCTTGGCTCATTCACGTCCTAGTTAAACACTTAAGTCCTACCTCAAATGCTACTTTCTCTGTGATCCCTACTTCCTCAATTTTCCCACTAAGAGGTACTTTTTCCTGCTTCTAAAATCCCTTATTTTAATCTCTTTTCTGGCACTGAGCACTTTGTTCTCTAGGTTAGTGTTGTTCACAGGCTTGTCATCTCTCCGCCATTGGAATGAACTCCCATCCCGGGACACACAGTGTTTATCTCCATATCCCCTACAGCTCCAATCATAGTGCTTTGCAATAAGTTGTCCCCTAAGGTCCATCAAATGTTTATTGAATGAATGGACACAATGACAAAAGTCTAAATGCCGGTTTATATGTTTATGCAAATGCAATTTGACATTCCTTTGCAAAGTACCTACCATATGACTGGCATTGTGCTAGGCCCTGGGGATAGTAACACATGTTAAGCAATTCCAAGTCTAATGGGAAGAGAGAGAGAAGGAGAATTCATTTTTATATGATACGGTCTGTGTTTGCACGGGGGGTTAAGGAAGCACAGCAAAGAATCACCTAAGCCAGCCTAGGGTACAGAGAAGGCTTTGGGAAGAGAGGTGATGACAGGGTTTAGCCTTAAATGATGAGAGTTTAGCAAATATGGCAAGAGAAGGATATTCCAGGCAGAGGAGAAGCTTGGACCAAAACACCAAGGACTGAGAGACTGTGGAACAGTGATGCCATATGGAAACTGTCGGGGGTTGAAGCTGGAGAGGCAAACAAGCCTAGGAGATGTT
>NW_027527804.1:2347739-2349566 GCF_008692635.1 Crocuta crocuta
AGGAGATGTTAGCCTTGGAAGCCTTAGTAAAGGTTCTGGACCTAACGCAGGCTTCATGGAGCCCCTGAACACATTCAAATACACCAGAAGGAATTCTGGGTATCTCATACATTAGCAGAATAGAAGCAGTGCAACAAGTAATTGCCAGTAATGCAAATCCTAGTTGATTTTTTTTAACATTCATTATCAAATTAAATTCTGTTTAAAAAAAAAAAACACACACACACAACAAAACCTGAAGTGACCATCTTTGTCAAGGAAGGGGTTAAGGTTTGTCTGGTCTCTGTCTTGTGGCATGCTCAGTGGTACAGCACAATGGGAGAGACTCTTGAGTCCCTTCCAGGAACAGTACTCTTCATTTAGAGTACTTTCCCAGTTTTCTCCTCTGTTTACAATCACCTCACCCGCTTCCCAGACCACGGGAATTTTCCCCATACCCTTTCAACATCACACTTCATTAGTAAATGTTACCAGCAGACATATGATGTTTAAAAATTCTTTACCTTTGATGTAATGTAAAATTATACTGCTAGAGTTAAGTTTTTGGATTACACAAAATTATACATGTACCTTCGCTTTCAGAACCAAGAATGTATTCCAAGTTAATCCTAAGGCAAATTTATGTAAAGCGAACTTGATTTTCCAACATTATTTTACGGTTATTTGAACCATGTTGCCCAAGAAAAGACAATTTTACCCCATCTAAAAAAGATACAGCTTGAAATAAAATGGTTCCTCATCCTTGATGTGGACTCTGTGTTCCAGACACCAGGAAAATAAATAGCTATCTAACCAAGAGCACGAAAGACTCAACCCACCAACCACAGCAAAAAACACTCTCTAATATCGGAGAGGCAGAGAATCTTGATCTGTGAAACAAAACACAGATCCATTTTTTAACTTTGAAGGTGGCCCTTCATAAAGTGGGTTTTCTTATAAAATGCTCAGCCATCAGTTCTTTTATTGATACTAAGTTAACTTATTCTAATTTAAAAACGTTTTTTTGTTGCACCTACCCAAGTGACTCCACTCCTAGGCTTATACGCAAGAAAAGTCAGTGCTTTTGTCCACCAACAGATATGGCCAAAAATNACTTTGAAGGTGGCCCTTCATAAAGTGGGTTTTCTTATAAAATGCTCAGCCATCAGTTCTTTTATTGATACTAAGTTAACTTATTCTAATTTAAAAACGTTTTTTTGTTGCACCTACCCAAGTGACTCCACTCCTAGGCTTATACGCAAGAAAAGTCAGTGCTTTTGTCCACCAACAGATATGGCCAAAAATNCCTATGAGTGGGATTAGACCCCTTGTAAGAAGAGACACCAGAGAGATGACCTCTCTCCATCATGTGAGGACACAGCAAGGTGGCCATCTGCAAGCCAGAAAGAGAGACTTCACCAGATATCAAACCTGCTGGTGCCATGAACTTGGGCTTCCCAGCCTCCAGAACTGTGGAGAAATAAATGCTTGTTGTTTAAGCCATCTGGTCTATGAAATTTTGTTACAGCAGCCTGAACAGACTAAGAAGAGAGAAATGGATAAATTATGGTGAGTCATACATGACAATGGTACACAGCAACAAAAAAGAACTAACATTATGTACAAAACATAGATGAATCACACAGACATGTTAAAGCAAAAGAAGCCAGACATAAAATAATACTTAGAATATGATTCTGTTTGGGGCGCCTGGGTGGCTTAGTCAGTTAAGCGTCCGACTTTCGCTTAGGTCATGATCTCGCGGTTCGTGGGTTCGAGCCCCGCGTCGGGCTCTGTGCTGACTGCCAGCTCAGAGCCTGGAGCCTGTTTCAGTCTGTGACTCCCTCT
>NW_027527804.1:2366369-2377939 GCF_008692635.1 Crocuta crocuta
AGGAGATGTTAGCCTTGGAAGCCTTAGTAAAGGTTCTGGACCTAACGCAGGCTTCATGGAGCCCCTGAACACATTCAAATACACCAGAAGGAATTCTGGGTATCTCATACATTAGCAGAATAGAAGCAGTGCAACAAGTAATTGCCAGTAATGCAAATCCTAGTTGATTTTTTTTAACATTCATTATCAAATTAAATTCTGTTTAAAAAAAAAAAACACACACACACAACAAAACCTGAAGTGACCATCTTTGTCAAGGAAGGGGTTAAGGTTTGTCTGGTCTCTGTCTTGTGGCATGCTCAGTGGTACAGCACAATGGGAGAGACTCTTGAGTCCCTTCCAGGAACAGTACTCTTCATTTAGAGTACTTTCCCAGTTTTCTCCTCTGTTTACAATCACCTCACCCGCTTCCCAGACCACGGGAATTTTCCCCATACCCTTTCAACATCACACTTCATTAGTAAATGTTACCAGCAGACATATGATGTTTAAAAATTCTTTACCTTTGATGTAATGTAAAATTATACTGCTAGAGTTAAGTTTTTGGATTACACAAAATTATACATGTACCTTCGCTTTCAGAACCAAGAATGTATTCCAAGTTAATCCTAAGGCAAATTTATGTAAAGCGAACTTGATTTTCCAACATTATTTTACGGTTATTTGAACCATGTTGCCCAAGAAAAGACAATTTTACCCCATCTAAAAAAGATACAGCTTGAAATAAAATGGTTCCTCATCCTTGATGTGGACTCTGTGTTCCAGACACCAGGAAAATAAATAGCTATCTAACCAAGAGCACGAAAGACTCAACCCACCAACCACAGCAAAAAACACTCTCTAATATCGGAGAGGCAGAGAATCTTGATCTGTGAAACAAAACACAGATCCATTTTTTAACTTTGAAGGTGGCCCTTCATAAAGTGGGTTTTCTTATAAAATGCTCAGCCATCAGTTCTTTTATTGATACTAAGTTAACTTATTCTAATTTAAAAACGTTTTTTTGTTGCACCTACCCAAGTGACTCCACTCCTAGGCTTATACGCAAGAAAAGTCAGTGCTTTTGTCCACCAACAGATATGGCCAAAAATNTAGAAGCTTTATTCATAATATCCGAAACTTAAAAACAATCCAAATGTCCATCAATGGGGCACTACCAACACAATGCGCACGTTCTCTCCAAATTCCTATGTTGAAGCTCTAATCCCCAATGCGACGGTATTTGGAGGTGGGTCCTTGGAAGGTAATTAGGTCATGAGGATAGAATCCCTATGAGTGGGATTAGACCCCTTGTAAGAAGAGACACCAGAGAGATGACCTCTCTCCATCATGTGAGGACACAGCAAGGTGGCCATCTGCAAGCCAGAAAGAGAGACTTCACCAGATATCAAACCTGCTGGTGCCATGAACTTGGGCTTCCCAGCCTCCAGAACTGTGGAGAAATAAATGTTTGTTGTTTAAGCCATCTGGTCTATGAAATTTTGTTACAGCAGCCTGAACAGACTAAGAAGAGAGAAATGGATAAATTATGGTGAGTCATACATGACAATGGTACACAGCAACAAAAAAGAACTAACATTATGTACAAAACATAGATGAATCACACAGACATGTTAAAGCAAAAGAAGCCAGACATAAAATAATACTTAGAATATGATTCTGTTTGGGGCGCCTGGGTGGCTTAGTCAGTTAAGCGTCCGACTTTCGCTTAGGTCATGATCTCGCGGTTCGTGGGTTCGAGCCCCGCGTCGGGCTCTGTGCTGACTGCCAGCCCAGAGCCTGGAGCCTGTTTCAGTCTGTGACTCCCTCTCTCTCTGACCCTCCCCTGCTCATGCTGTCTCTCTCTCTCTCTCTCTCCTAGAAAAAATAAAAAAGAATAAAGAATATGATTCTGTTTATATAAAGTCTGAAATAAGGCAAAACTAATCTATGGTAATAGTGGTCAGAATAGCTGTTACCAGGGCACCTGGGTGGCTCAGTCAGTTAAGTGTCTGACTTCAGCTCAGGTCATGATCTCACATTCGTGAGTTCAAGCCCCACATTAGGCTCTGTGCTGACAGCTCAAGAGCCTGGAGCTTGCTTTGGATTCTGTGTCTCCCTCGCTCTCTGCCCCTCCCCTGCTCACACTCTGTCTCTCTCTCTCTCTCAAAAATAAACATTTAAAAAAGTTAAAGATTAAAAAAAAAGAATACTTGTTACCTTTGGGAGGTGGTGTTGGCTGGGAGGCAAGAGGGAAACTTCAGGGTGGGGTGGGGGGAAGAAATGTTCTTGATCTTAATCTGGGTGGAAGGTGTATATATATAAAATTCCTTTGAGCTGTACACTTAAGATTTGTGCACTTAACTGTGTGTAAAGAATACCTCAATTCAAGCAAAAAGAAAATGTTAAGTCTCCATACTGGATTTATTTCTGGTATAGATTATTGGTAATAAGATCAAAATTATGCTAACAAAATATTCTTTTGTTATCAGGAGTAGAGATAGAGTTCTAAATTTGTCCCACCTTTCTGTACACACACACACATCGAATCCCAGTGAAAGTAGTTTGGGGCTTCAGATATTTAGATAGAAGGCTAACTTATTGGGTTTTCCAACTTACAACATTCCAAAATGCTATCTACTTTTCAGGTCCACTTTGATTGCAAATTCAAAAATTTATTAATTATTCTTTTCTACTATAGCATTAGCTTGTCTTCCTCAGAAAAAATATATATTGAATTTCCCCCCAAATCTTAGTGAAAGAAAGCATCGTAGACTTAAGAGAACACTGACCTATGAATTAGAAGAGCTAGGTTCTATTTCTGCTCTGCCTACTATGCAAGTCACCTTGGGCTACTCTTTTGAACTAAGATTCCCCTTCCTTATCCATAAAATGTAGACAATCCCTTCCCCCCCCACCCCAGGGCTATAGTGAGGATCAAATGAAAGAATGGCTGTAAAAATGCTTTGTATGCTTTAAATAAATGTCAATATCCCCAAAGCTAAGTGTTTCATTAGAACTTGTGCCTGGTTGTGGCCAATAGAAAATGTACTTAAATTTCAAAGCTTGTGCCTCAGTTTCACCTATTTTACATTTCACCAGAGAGTTAGGATCAGCAAGTGCACTCACATTCTAACATCTCTGCAAAGTTGAAACAATTCCATAATAATAAATACCAAAAACAGATGTGTACAAGGAAGTACGGCAAATAACTGTCTGCCTTGTTTTTCCCAATTATGACTTTTCAGTGTTTCTCTAGCTATGTAATATCCATTGTACTCAGTTCACACTTCTAGAACTTTGAACTGCTTTTACAACACCCATGCCAAAGCTTCCCCTCTCTGTCATGAACTTCATAATAACTGCCCCTGAAGGCTCTTCCCATTTCTACCCTCTGCCATCTATCGAGACTATGAGAGCAAAATTTAAAACTACTCCCCACTCTGAACTGTTCGTCAGAGCCTGGAGTACTCCTTGTCACAGAGCCCCAAATAGTGCCTTTCCTTAAGTGTCATCTTTTAAAGTTTGTTTCTCTGATGACAGGAAGTGATTTAGGCCAGAGTTGCCTCAAAATGCTTCCTATCACCAACTATTCTTTCCAGCTGATCCAGCAGGAAACGTCTGATTGGAGAGTCATGCAATGTGAGCGAGACAGGCTTGACAGAAGGAAAAATTAGGGTGATTTTGGTTCCAAGAGCCCCAGTGGTTCTTGTTCCTGGAGATTTTGTTCTTAGTCCCGCAGTTAAGTTCTCCAAACTAGAGCAAACCTACAAATAAACAAATAAAACAGACTACAGAGGTAAATTCAGAAACTTTCAAGATCCTTGAAAAGCACTCCCTTCAGGCATCAAGTCCCAGTTAAGAAATTTTTCTTGAGCCTTCTGAGCTAGGGAACATAAACTGATTTTACAAAAATAGATTGACAGCACCAGGAAGAGCCAACTGACTAGAAAACAGACAGAATATAATAAAATAATTATATGGATACACACACACACACACACACACACACACACACTAACTGGGGCCCATTTAGTGTGGGGGCTAAACATTAAATCACATTTCAATAGGCCTTTGAATAACACTGTATTATTGTATACAATAACTGATAGTCATAACAATGATCCTTACTCAAATAATTAAATTATACTTGTAAATGCTGTATAAGAAATCAGAGGACTAAATTTNCTGGCTTGATTTTTTTTTCTTTTGGAGAATTCTCTTCATGACAGAATGTTAAAAGTTTATGATGCTCAAACAGAGGAAATAATGGGCCATTTCTGAAAACAGGTTACTAAAAATGCCTTTTCCCCAGAAAGAGTTAGGTAACTCAAGTTTTACTCTGCTTGGTAAGATGAGATGAAGGCTGGTTGTGTAATAGATACAAGTGTTATTGGGATGTTAGAGAAAGGAGATAAGCATGGGATAGCATAATCGGACAAGGCTTCATGGAGGAAGTAGGGCTCAGGGTTGGGTTTGCTTTAAAGTCTCTCTCCATTGAAAGCCTGGTTCTAGCTTTCTCTTTTGCCACCCTTAAGCAATTGTGCCAGGGCCTCCATTTTAGAGTCACTAAACAGGACTAGTTTGGTTTTTGTTTTGTTTTGTTTTGTTTTTTTGCTTGTTTTTTATTTATTTCTAGGAGAGAGAGAGAGAGAGAGAGAGAGAGTGAGCAGGGGAGGGTCAGAGAGAGAGGGAGTCACAGACTGAAACAGGCTCCAGGCTCTGAGCTGGCAGTCAGCACAGAGCCCGACGCGGGGCTCGAACCCACGAACCGCGAGATCATGACCTAAGCGAAAGTCGGACGCTTAAGCGACTAAGCCACCCAGGCGCCCCTAAACAGGACTAGTTTGAAGGGAAATGTAACAATAGTGAATAAAGACAAAGATGGGATGCAGATCCTGTCGTCTTTCTATTGTACCATAGGTACATACTAAGGATNCAGCAAATAATTTGTGGGAATAATAGGATGGCACCCTGTCCATAGTTCTGCACTCTGAAATTACTGGAAAAGTAGGGTTTCTCAAAGAATTTTCCTTGTTAGTCTACTTTAATTTAGCATATAGAAGTGTACCAAAGGGAAACTATAAAACATTACTGAAAGAAATTAAAGATGACACAAATGAATGGAAAGACATCTGTGTTCACGGATGGAAAGACTTAATGTAGCTAAGGTATCCATACTACCCAAAACAATTTACAGGGTCAACACAATCCCTCAAAATCCCAATGGCATTTTTTTTCAGAACTAGATAAATTCATAAGGAATCTCAAGGAATTCCAAATAGCCAAACAATTAAAAAAAAAAAAAAAGTTGGAGGACTCACATTTTCTGCTTTCGTAATATATTTCAAAGCTACGGTAATCAAAACAGTATGATACTGGCATCAAGACAAATAGACCAACAGAATAGACTAGAGAGCCCAGAAATAAACCGTTGTGTATATATGTGGTCAAATGGTCTTTGACAAGGGTGACAACACAACTCAATGAGAAAAGGACAGTCTCTTCCACAAATGGTATTGGGAAAATGGGGCATCCACATGCAAAAGAATGAAGGTGGACCCTTATTGTATACCATATACAGAAATTAACTCAAAATAAATTAAAGACCTAAACATAAGATCTAAAAGTATAAACTGTCTAGAAGAAACCATAGAAGAAAAGTTTCATGACATTGGATGTGGCAACAATTTCTTAGATACGATGCCAAAAGGACAAGTAACAACAGCAAAAATAGACAAATGGACTGCAGCAAACTTCAAAACTTTTGTGCATTAAAAATTCATCACGCTGAAAACGCTTCCATAGAATGAGAGAAAATATTTGCAAATAATACATCCATTAAGGGACTCATATCTAGAACATATAATGAACTCTTACAACTCAAAGACAAAATTCAAATAATCTGAATTTTAAAAATGGACAAAGGACTTGAATAGACAGATGATATATGAATGACCAACAAGCATATCAAAAATGTTCAACATTGCTAATCATCAGAGAAGTGTAAAGCAAAACTTCAATGAGCTATCACCTTGTACCCATTAGGAATAACAAGCGTTATCAAGTATATAGAGAAACTGGAAGCCTTGTACATTGTTAGTAGGATTGTAAAATGGTGCAACCACATTGGAAAGCAATATTGGGGGTTCCAAAAAATTAAAAATAGAACTGCCTTATGATCCAGCAATTCCATTTCTGAGTACATATTTAAAAGAATTGAAATCAGGGTCTTGAAGAGACATTTGAACACCCATTTCCAAAGCCACATTATTCTCAGTAGCCAAAAGGTAGAAATAATCCAAATGTCCATCAGTGGATGAAGAAATAAACAAAATGTGGTATATATGTATATATATGTACAATAAAATATTCTGCCTTAAAAGGGAAGGAAATCTGACATATGCTACAACATGGATGAACGTTGAGGACATTACACTCAGTGAAATAAGCCAGTTATAGAAGGACACATGATACAATGATACTGTATCATTCTACTTTATATATCTAAACTAGTCAAATTTATAGAAACAGAAAGGAGTTCTGGAGGTCTATTTCATGATAATGTGAATATATTTAACACTTCTAAACTATACACTTAAAATTAGTTAAGATAGTAATTTTTTTGTTATGTGCTCTTTACCACAGTGTAAAAAATGGCTAAAATTAAAAAGTAGCATACTATAGGCGTAGGAGTCAGAGCAATTTTATCCATTCTTAACTAGATTTTTACAGGGAGAAAGGCTATCACTAACACAGTATTCATGGTTTCTTTAACTACTTACACATCTTCTGGTTCCATGAAAAGATATAAATAAAACATACTTTCTTTATTCTTACCAAAAAATATGGCTAAAAAAACCACTGGAAATATATATATATATACACACACAAAACAATAGACATTATTTTATATAATACACATAATATATTCATATCACATAATATCTCCTATACTATATAACACTGAAAAGTAAAGAGAAGGGGTGCCTGGGTGGCTTAGTCGGTTAAGCGTCCGAATTCGGCTCAGGTCATGATCTCACAGTCTGTGGGTTCAAGCCCCACATCAGGCTCTGTGCTGATAGCCTGGAGCCTACTTCAGATCCTGTGTCTCCCTCTCTCTCTCTCTGCTCCTCCCTGCTCACTCGCTATCTCTGTCTCTCAAAATAAAATAAAGACATAAAATAAATTTTTTTTAAGGTAGAGAGAAGACAGTTTGGCTAGGGACCTCAAGACCTAAGTAAGTTCCCTGGGTTTTGTTTTTGAGTAATACATCCTGGACCCAGTGACAGAGAAGCCAGCAACCCAGAAATACCAATGGCCAGAGACAAAAATAGACCCCAAAACAGCTCTAGCCAAAGGACTAGAAAATGGTAGCCTAGCAAGACAATAACTTCCATACTCTAGCCAAGTGCCACAGAAAAAAATTGTGGTCCTACTCCACACCCATCAGCAAAGACCAAGTGCAGAGCCTAGACTTCCACCTTCATCTATGTAAAGAGTCACATACATTCCTCCCCCTCTCCCTGAGGTGGTTTCATGCCGGGAGCTGCACCGGCCTCTATGGATGGCGGTCACAGCAAGGAAATGGCAGTGTTTGCAACAGCTANACATCCTGGACCCAGTGACAGAGAAGCCAGCAACCCAGAAATCCAAATGGCCACAGACAAAAATAGACCCCAAAACAGCTCTAGCCAAAGGACTAGAAAATGGTAGCCTAGCAAGACAATAACTTCCATACTCTAGCCAAGTGCCACAGAAAAAAATTGTGGTCCTACTCCACACCCATCAGCAAAGACCAAGTGCAGAGCCTAGACTTCCACCTTCATCTATGTAAAGAGTCACATACATTCCTCCCCCTCTCCCTGAGGTGGTTTCATGCCGGGAGCTGCACCGGCCTCTATGGATGGCGGTCACAGCAAGGAAATGGCAGTGTTTGCAACAGCTACTGCCATGAGAAATGAAAACTGGTATCTCCTGCTACTACTGGCTCATGTTGTGCTGGTATTGACCAGGCCTCACAATATTCCATATCAGACCAATATTCTGAACACAGATACCTCATAAGGAAAAGCATATTCCTGCCTTTACAAAAGAGATTTTAGATGAAAGCTCNTCTCTCGCCGACACCGTCCATCCTTCAGGGACCCCTGGACCTGTCGGAGCAGGCCTCCGACAGTTTCAGAAAAGGCTTAGTGGGTATCTGGTGCTTTCATCCCTGCCAGGCAGTAATTAAGCCCCCAGTACATGATGGCAAAAGATGCCATGAGCAATAGCAAGATGCAGTTCTCTCTCCAAGCCAGGGTTCTGTCATCAGAGGCCTCAGGGGAGCCTGAAATTCTACCCCTCCCCAGTAATATTGAGATGTCCCTATTCCTACCCCAGTATCAATGGATGGTGAGTGGGAAACCTTGATCCCCACCACCATCTGGCAATAATGAAGCCATGCCCCCATTCCCTCACCAGAGCAGTCTCAGAACAGACCTGCTAAAACAGAAGATTGAAATAAGATCCAGAGCCTCAAAACACAATACTTGAAACGTCCAGCATACAACGGAAAATCACTCATCATACAAAAAATCAGGAACATCTCAAGTTGAGTGAGAAAAGGCCATCAACAGGAAACAACAGTCAGATAATACATATATCTGAATCACCCAAGAAAAAAGTTTTTATTAAGTGTTTATTTGATTCCAGTAGAGTTAACACATAGTGTTACATTAGTTTCAGTTGTACAATACAGTGATTCAACAACTCCATACATCATCCAGTACTCATCACCACAAGCGCCCTCCTTGATCCCTATCACCTATTTCACCTATCCACCCTCCCACTTCTCCTCTGGTAACCATCAGTGTGTTCTCTAGAGTTAAGAGTCTGGTTTTTGGTTTGTCTCTTTTTCCCCCCATTGCTCCTTTGTTTTGTTTCTTAAATTCCACATATGAGTGAAATCATATAGTATTTGTCTTTCTCTGACTGACTTACATTATACTCTCTAACTCTATCCATGATGTTGCAAATGGCAAGATTTCATTCTTTTTTATGGCTGAATAATATTCCTGTGTGTGTGTGTGTGTGTGTGTGTGTGTCTGTGTGTGTGTGTATCATTTCTTTATCCAGTCATCTATTTTTTTTAATGTTTTATTTATTTCTAGGAGAGAGAAAGAGAGACAGCGTGAGCAGGGGAGGGGCAGAGAGAGAGGGAGTCACAGACTGAAACAGGCTCCAGGCTCTGAGCTGGCAGTCAGCACAGAGCCTGACGCAGGGCTCGAACCCACGAACCGCGAGACCATGGCCTAAGCGAAAGTCGGACGCTTAACCGACTAAGCCACCCAGGCGCCCCTATCCACTCATCTACTGATGAACACTTGGGCTGCTTCCCTACCTTGACTATTATAAATAATGTTGCTAGAATCACAGGGGTGTGTATATCTCCTTGAATTAGTGCTTTTGTATTTTTGGAGTAAATACACAGTAGTGTGATTACTGGATCAAAGGGCAGTTCTATTTTTAACTTTTTGATGAAACTGCATACTGTTTTCCAGAGTGGTTACACCAGTTTGCATTCCCACCCACAGTGCACAAGGACTTGCCTTTCTTCACATCCTCACCAACACTTGTTGTTTCTTGTGTTTTTTATTTTAACCATTCTGATGGGTGTGAGATGATGTCTCATTGTGGTTTCAATCTGCATTTCCCTGATGACAAATGATGCTGAACATCTTTTCATATGTCTGTTGGCCATCTGTAAATCCTATTTGGAGAAATGTCTGGGGGCGCCTGGGTGGCTTAGTCGGTTAAGTGTCCGACTTTCGCTTAGGTCATGATCTCACGGTTCGTGGGTCGAGCCCCGCGTCGGGCTCTGTGCTGACAGCCAGTTCAGACCCTGGAGCCTGTTTCCAATTCTGTGTCTCCCTCTCTCTCTGACCCTCCCCTGCTCACGCTGTCTCTCTCTCTCTCTCCTAGAAATAAAAATAAAACATTTAAAAAAAAAAAAAAGAAATGTCTGTTCATCTCTTCTGCTCCTTTTTTAATTGGATTATTTGGTTTTTTTATACTTTTGGATTCTAACCCTTTATTGGATATGTCATTTGTAAATATCTTCTCCCATTCAGTAGGTTGCCTTTTAGTTTTGTTTATTATTTCTCTTGCTGTGCAGAAGCTTTTTTATTTTGATGTAGTCCCAATAATTTATTTTTTGCTTTCACTTCCCTTTCCTCAGGAGACATATCTAGAAAAATGTTGCTATGGTTAATGTCAGAGATGTAACTGTCTGTGCTTGCTTCTAAAACTTTTACAGTTTCAGGTCTCACATTTAGGTCTTTAATGCATTTGAGTTTATTTTTGTGTATGGTGTAGGAAAGTAATCTAGTTTCATTCTTTTGCATGTAGCAGACCAGTTTTCCCAATACCATTTATGGAAGAAACTCTTTTTCGCATTGGATATTCTTTCTTGCTTTGTCAAAGATTAATTGATCATATAATTGTGGGTTTATTTCTGTTTTTTTTTTTTATTCTGTTCCACTGATCTATGTGTCTATTTTTGTGCCAGTTCCATACTGTCTTGATGGCTACAGCTTTGAGTAATTTAACTTGAAGTCCAGAATTATGATGCCTCCAGCTTTGCTTTTCTTTTTCAAGCTTGTTTTGGCTTTTATCATGAGTAGACATTGTACTTTGTCCAGTGTTTTTTCTGCATCTACTGAAATAATTACATGGCTTTTATACTTTCTCTTATTCATGCATTGTATCCCGTTTATTGATTTGCGAATACTAAACTCCATTTTCATCCCAGGAATAAATCCCGCTTGATCGTGGCGAATTATTTTTTTAATGCATTGTTGGATTCAGTTTGCTAGTATCTTGCTGAGGATTTTTGCATCTATGTTCATCAGAGATATTGGCCTCTAGTTCTCTTTTTTTGTGTGTGGTATTTTTATCTGGTGTTAGTATCAGGGTGATTCTGTCCTCATAGAATGAATTTGGAAGTTTTCATTCCTCTGCTATCTTTTAGAATGGTTTGAAAAGTATAGGTATTAACCTCACAGCTCATGAGATCCAAGGCCTACATCGGGCTCCATATGCTGACAGCATGGAACCTGCTTGGGATTCTGTTTCTCCCTCTCTCTTTACTCCTCCCCCCACTCATGCTGCTCTCTCTCAAAATAAGTAAACTTTTCAAAAGAAATAAAAAGCCCAACAAAATTGACAGACCTTTAGCTATAATAGCTAAGAAAAGAGAATACCCACATAAATGAAATCAGATATGAAAGAGGAGATATCACAACCAATGGCACAGAAATTAAAAGGATTATAAGAAACTACTATGAACAATTATAAACCAACAAAATGGACAAACTAGAAGAAATGGTTAAATTCCTAAATACATATGACTTATCAGTACTGAATCATGAAGAAACAGAAAACCTGAACAGAAGTATAACTAGTAAGGAGATTGAATCAGTAATCAAAAAAACTCCCAACAAAAAAAAGTCCTGGACCAGATGGCTTCACAGGTGAATTCTACTAATCATTTAAAGAAAAGTTAATAGCTGTTCTCAGACTGTCCCAAAGTTGGGGGGGGGGGGGGG
>NW_027527804.1:2378057-2382490 GCF_008692635.1 Crocuta crocuta
CCCCCAAACAAAAAAAAAAACCCAGGCAGAGACAGAATCACTGGTGAATTCTATCAGACATTTTAAAAAGAATTAACTTCTTTTAAAGAATTAACTTTAAATTCATTCTTTAAGTTAATTCTTAAAGGAATAACTTTATTCTTTTTAAAAAGTAATAGCAAAAACCAATTTTTCTTAAACTCTCCCAAAAAACTGAAAAGGAGGAAATACTTCCAAACTCATTTTGTGAGGCTGGCCCTACCCTGATGCCAAACCAGAAAAAGACACTAGAAGAAATGAAAGTTGCAGGCCAATTTCCCTGATGAATATAGATGCAAAAACTTCAAAAATACGAGCAAACCAAATTCAAGAGGATACTAAAAAATCATATACCATGACCAACTAGGATTTCTCCTGGGATGTAAGGATGATTAAACATACACAAATCAGTCAGTGTGATACACCACATCGACAGAATGAAGGGAGAGATCACATGATCATCTCAACAGAATCAGAAAAAGCATTTCATAAAATTCAACACCTTTTCATAGTGAAACGTTGAGTATTTTAAATTCAAAAAACTAAGGATAAAAGGACATTACCTCAAAATAATAAAGGTCATATATAAAAAGTCCATAGATAACATCATACTCAATGGTGAAAACCTAAAAGCTTTTCTTCCAAGATCAGGAACAAAACAAAGATACCCACTGTCACCACTTCTATTCAGTCTAGTACTAGAAGTCCTGGCCAGAGCAATTAGGAAAAAAAAAAAAAAAAGACATTTAAATCAGAAAGGAAGAAACAAAATTAGCTTTGTTTGTGGATGACATAACCTTACATGTAAAAACCCTAAAGACCCCACAAAAATTGTTAGTGAATAAGTAAATCTAGCATATACTCTAAATATTAAGTTTTTATAGGATATAAAATGAACATACCAAAAATCAGTTCTATTTTCATACAACAACAATGAACAATCTGAAAAAATATTTAGAAAATGTTTCCATTAAAATAGCATCAAAAATAATAAAATACTTAGGAATAGATTTAACCAAGGAGGTGACAGATGTGTAAATTACATGACTATAAGGAACTTACACTGCTGAAAGGAATTTAAGGACACAAATAAATTGCAAGACATCCCATGTTCATGGATTAAAAGACAATATTGTGCAAATTTCCACACTATCCAAATCAATCTACACATTGAATGTGATCCCTATCAAAATCCCGGTGGCATTATTACAGAAATAGAAAAAATAACCCTAAAATTCATATAAAACCACAAAGGACCTCAATAGACAAAAGACTCTTCAGAAAGAAAAACAAAGCTAGAGGCTACACATTTCCTAATTGCAAAATATGGAAAAGGTTACAGCAATCAAAACAATATGGTACCGGCATTAAGACAGACACATAGACCAATGGAATAGAACACAGTGCCCAGAAATAAACTCACACATATATAGTCAAATGATCTTTGACAAGCATGCCAAGAGTAAACAATGAAGAAAGGATAGTCTCTTCAACAAAACATGTTGGGAAAATAACATTCACATGCAGAAGAAAAACTGGGCCCTTACCTTACACCATACACAAAAATCAATTCAAAATTAAAGACTTTAACATAAGCTCTAAAACTATAAAATGCCCCAAAGAAAGCAGGGCAAAAGCTTCATGGCATTAGTCTTGGCAAGAACTTCTTGAATTTGACACTTAAAAAAAAAGCAAGACAACCAAAACAAAATCAGATGGGTGGGACTACACCAAACCTAAAAGCTTCTATTCAGCAAAGAAAACAATCAATAGAATAAAAAGGCAACCTATGGGATAAGAGAAAACATATTCAAACCATGTATCTGGTAAGTGATTAATATCCAAAATATGTAAGAAACTCCTAAAAGTCAATAGCAAAAACAAAAACACCTAAATAATTTTATTTAACATTGAGCAAAGGATTTGAATAGACATTTTTCCAAAGAAGACATACAAATAGCCAACAGGCATAAGAAAAGATCCTCTACATTGCTAATTGTCAGTGAGATGCAAATGAAAACCACATTGCTAATTGTCAGAGAAATGCAAATCAAAACCACAATGCAAAATCACCTTATACTTATTAGGATGACCATTATAAAAAAAATACTTAATAACTAATACTGGTGAGGATGTGGAGACACTGGAAGCCTTGTACACTGTTGGTGGGAATGAACAAATGGAATGGCCGCTATGTAAAACCCTACGGCAGCTCCTCAAGAAATCAAAAACAGAACTACCCTATGATCCAGCAATCCCATTTCTGGGTATTTATCCAAAAGAACTAATATCAGAATCTTGAAAAGACATTTGCACTGCCATGTTCTTTGCAGCATTATCCACAATAGCCAAGAGGTAGAAATAACCTAAATGTCCCTCAACAGATGAATGGATTTTTAAAATGTGGTATATACATACAATAGAATATTGCTATATAAATAGAAATCGACAACATGGATGAACCTTGATATTATGCTAAGTAAAATAAGCCAGTCACAGAAGATCAAATACTGCCTCATTCCACTTACATGAGGTATCTAAAGTAGTCAAACTCAAAAGAAACGAAAAAAGTAGAACAGTGGTTTCCAGGGGTTGGGCAAAGGGGGAAATGGGGAGTTGCTGTTCAATGGGTATAGAATTTCAGTCATACAAGATGAAAAAGTTCTAAAGATCTTCCGTACAACATCATGCCTATAGTTAACAATATTGTAATGTACGCTTAAAAATTTGTTAAGAGGGTGGATCTCATATTATGTACTTTTTACCACAATAAAAATATATGACATGTGCAGCTAAAACCACTGCTGAGTGGAAAATTTATAGCACTATATGCTTGCCTTAGAAAGGAGGAAGAGTCTCAAATTAAAAAATATAATATCCCACCTCAAAAAACTAGAAAAAGAAGTGCAAAATAAACCCAAAGAAAGTAAAAAGAAGGAAATAATAGATAAGAGCAGAAATCAATAAGATTGAAAACTAGAAATCAGTACAGAAAATCAATGAAATAAAAATCTGATTCTTTGAAAAGATCAAACCCCTAGCAAGAGTGACAAATTAAAAAAGAATGAAGATACAAATTAATATCAGAAAGAGACAGGGGATATCACTGGAGACTCTGCAAACTCCAAAATGATAATAAGGGAATACTACAAACAAGTTTACACATACAAATTTTACAATTTAGATAGAGGAAACCAATTCCTTGAAAAATGTAAACACATACTCAGCCAATATGAAACAGATCATTTGAGTAGCCCTATAACTACTATGGAAATTGAATCTGTACTTTTAAATATCCAAAAAAAGAAATCTCTGGGTCCAGATGGTCACACTAGAGAATTCCACCAACCACTTAAAGGAGAATTAATACTGACATTACATAATCTCTTCCAGAAAATAGAAGAGTGAATACTTCCCAACTCTTATAAGGCCAACATTTCATTGGTACTAAAATCAGACAAAGACAACACAAAAAATTAAATAACAAGACAACAACATTCATGAATACACACACACAAATCCTTAACAAAATATTGGCAAATAGAATTCAGCAATATATAAACAAAATGGGTTTATTCCAGGGATACAAAACTGGTTCAGTATTTGAAAATCAATCCATGTAGTCCACCATATTAAGACTAAATAGGAAAAACAATATGGTTATATCAACTCATACAGAAAAGGCTGTTTAACAAAATTCAACACTCATCCATGATAAAAATTCTCAGAAAACTAGAAACTGAAAAGGAATCGCCTCAACTTTAAAAAGAATATCTACCCAAAAAACTCCCCCAAAACTCTATGGCTAACATCATACTTAATGCTGAGAGACTGACCACTTCTTCCTTAAGAATGGGAACAAGGCAAGGGTTCAGCTCTCACCACTGCTATTCAACACAATACTAGAAGTCCTAGACAGAACAATAAGGGAAGAAAAAAAAAATAAAAGGCCTATTGAGTAAAAAGGAAGAAATATCATTGTCCCTATTTGCAGATGACAAGATAGTCTACAAAGAAAACCCTAAGAAATCGACCAAAACAAACAAATAAACAAAACAACCTCCTAGAATGGAGTCAGCAAATTCAGCAACATTGCAGGGTACAAGCTCCTCATACAAAAAATCATTTGCATTATTATATTCTGGGAATGGACACATGGAAACCAAAATTAAAAATACAATACCATTAAGAATCACTCAGATAAATGAAGTAGTTACAATTCTCAAAAACTATGTACAGGACTTGTATGCTGAAAACTACACAGTGCTGAAAATGACACAATGCTGATAAAAGAAATGAAAGAAAATCTAAATAAATGGATATAAATTAAATAATAAATTCACTGCTCACAGATTGGAAGGCTCAATATAGTAAAGATGTCAACTCTCCCCAAACTGATACAGAGGCCTAATATA
>NW_027527804.1:2383712-2383960 GCF_008692635.1 Crocuta crocuta
TTCCTCTCAGCATTCTAGCAAATTTTTTTTTTAGATATAGGCAAGATTATTCTAAAATGTATAGAAACAGGAAAAGAAACAAACAATATTGAAAAAAATAATAAAGTAGGAGGAATCATTGTACCTAAATTTTAAACCTATTATAGAGCTATAGTAATTAAGACTCTGGGGTACGGCAGAGTGACAGACACATTGACAGGCACACAGACACATGAGTCAGAACAGAAAATCTAGAAACAGGCTTCTTT
>NW_027527804.1:2383988-2384407 GCF_008692635.1 Crocuta crocuta
TGGTACAGAAGCAATTCAATGAAACTGAAGCAATTGGATAGCCATCGTTTAAAGTATTAATCTCAGGGTACCTTGGTGGCTCAGTCGGTTAAGTGTCCCACTTCAGTTCAAGTCATGATCTCATGGTTGTGAGCTCGAGCCCCACATCAGGCTCTCTGCTGTCAGCACAGAGCCTGCTGCAGATCCTCCGTCTCCCTCTCTCTCTGCCCCTCCCTTGCTTGTGCGCTCTCTCAAAAATAAACATTAAAAAAAATTAATCTCAACTCAAATCTCACACTTTATATAAAAATTACCAAAACATGGATCATGGCCTTAAAATGTAAAATGTAACCATAAATCTTTTAGAAAAAAATCTAGGAAAAAAATCATTGAGATTCAGGGCTTACTGAAGAGTTAGACATAACAACAAAAGCACAATC
>NW_027527804.1:2384515-2389716 GCF_008692635.1 Crocuta crocuta
AAAAAAAGCACAATCCGTAAAAGAAAAAAAAAATCGATGAATTGGACACCACCACAATTATGTTCTTGCTCTGTGAAAAATCCTATTCATAAGATGAAAAGACAAGCCACAGACTGCTAGAGAAACTTGCAAATTACATATATGACCAAGCACTTGTATCTAAACTACATAAAGAACTCTCAAAACTCAACAGTTAAAAAAACCAAACAATGCAATTAGAAACTTGGCAAAGTACATGAAGAAACATTTCATGGAAGAAGATACAGGCCCGAAAAATAAACACATAATAAATGTTGACTATCATTAGCCATTAGAAACATTTAAATAAAATCATAAGGTCTCAACCACTATGTGCCTTATCAGAATGGCTCAAATAAAAACAATGACAATACCAGTACTGGCAAGGATGCAGAGAAACTGGAACTCTCACATATTGCTGGTAGGAATGTAAAATGGTATAGCCACTCTGGAAAAATAGTCTGTCAGTTTCTTTAAAAACTAAACATATACTTACCACATGACTCAGCAATTGCTCTGCTGGGCATTTATATCACAGAAATGAAAATTCAGGTCCACAAAAAATCCAATAGTCAGGTGTTCATACTGATTTTATTTGTAATAGACCCAAACTGGAAACCAAAATGTCCCTCAAAGAAGGGTTCAACCTAACCCTAATTTTAGTATATCCAAAGCATGGAGTACTTCTCAACGATAAGAAACAAACGACAGATACTCCTATCAACTTGGGTGGGTCTGAAGGTCATTTATGAAGTAAAAAAAACTGTTAAAGTCGCCTATTTTATGATTCCACTTATATAAAATTCACAAAATGACAAAATTATAGAGAAGGAGAGCAAACTAATATTTGTCAGGGGTACAGATGATGGGAGTAAGTGGGAGGTGTGACTGTAAAAGGGCAGCTTTCTCGTGAGGGAATAGTTCTGTATCTTGATTGCTGTGATAGTTACACAAATCTACTCGTGATAAAGTAACAGAAGACTGTACACACACATCATTCCAATGTCAATTTCCTGCTTTTCATATTGTATTATGATTATATAAAAATGTCTGGAGTAAACTGGATGAAGAGTATATGGAGACTTTTTGTACTATTTTTACAACTTGTGAGTCTTTTATTATTGATAATAAAAAGTGAAAAGAAACCACTTAGAAGGCAAATGGTTCAGAAACAAGAAAGTGAAAGCTAAAACCCAATAAGTAAGTAAATAAATAAAATGTTTTATTATAACAGCCAGTTTTATGAAGGGATAGATTTCAAATGGGGAAGGTTTATATAGGCCAGAAACATGCAATACCAAAGATGTTTATCTGTAAGATCAAAATATGTGCCTAAAAAATATTAGGGGTGCCTGAGTGGCTCAGTCGGTTAAGCGTCTGACTTCAGTTCACGCCATGATTTCACGAGTCTGCGGGTTTGAGTCCCGCATCAGACTCTGTGCTGACAGCTCAGAACCTGGAGCCTGCTTTGGATTCTGTCTCCCTCTCTCTCTGACCCTTCCCCACCCACGCTCTCTTTATCTCTTAAAAATAAATAAACATTAAAATTTTTTAAAAAAATATTAGAGCCACAGATTAAAATGTCTCCTCTTAAACCAGGCAACTGGCAATCATGTTTGCAATAAGCCACATTAACGAATTACATATTCAAACAATGAAAAATGAATTGCTAAGTATCTTCATGCCAGTTGTTCAAACTTTATCCAGTATGTGGTAGGGATGGAGGAGTTTCATTCTGGATAACCCAGAACATATCCCTGAGACTATTATACCGTTAAAGGATTTGCATTCACCCTGCGTAAGGCATCCTCAGGTTTATTTCACTATAGAATATTTTCATTTCCAGCTGTGCTATAAAAAGAATATTTGCACTGAGTAAAATATTTTCTGATAGTCATCATCTTTCTAATTGGANAAGCCACTACACTTCAAACTCCCAGTTTACTTCAATGGACTTTTTGCTTAGAACAGCTCCTACTGCTGTGCCTGGGTGGCTCAGTGGGTTAAGTGGCTGACTTCAGCTCAGGTCATGATATCATGGTTTGTGAGTTCGAGCCCTGTGTCGGGCACTGTGCTGACAGCTCAGAGCCTGAAGCCTGCTTCAGATTCCGTGTCTCCCTCTCTCTCTGCTCCTCCCCTGTTCACAATCTGTCTCTCTCTCTCTCTCTCAAAAATAAATAAAAATTAAAAAAAAAATTAGAACAGTTCCTACCAACTCCCTGCTTTCCTCTAGAAAAGAGACTTCCTCTCCTTTGTTCTCCAAACTTGCCCATGGTTTTGCGGGAGCTAACATGTCCTGAATTGTGATTCTGTGCTATTGCTGAATAAACCCATGTGTGCTGTTAAAATAACTGTCAGTTTTAAAGTTAGCACTACCATACCAGAAGAACATAGATACAGAACTTTTCCATTATCACAAACAGTTCTATACAACAGCGTTGCTCTAGAGCATGAAAAACATGTCATTCCCCTATAATCAGAGGCAGAGTTACAGCATAAAGAGCTACAGGAATTAGTATTACATTATTTGAGGTTTTCATTAATACATAATTTCATCTTCAGCAATACTGAACAGTATGTGGCAGGGCTTTGGGGTACAATAGTCCTGGATTTCAATTTTAGCTCCAACCTTTACTGAATTGTGTGGCCTTAGGCATGTTAGATTACATCAATTCTCTTAACCAGAATTCTCATTTTTAAATTGCTGAGGACTGGAGGGAAAATAGTACCTACCTCACAGAGCTGTTGTGAAGGATTAAATGAGATAAGACCAATAATTGACACATGTGATCTATAAACGTTAGTTATTCTTAACATTATTGAATCCAGAAGATGAACTTGATTTGTTTTAGGACCTACAATCTAGGTGACCAGTAGAAAAGGCAATAGGAGACATTCAATCATATGAGCAGCAAGGGAGTCAGTCCCAACAGGGGGCCGCTTTGACTCTTGATAGATAAACAGTAACCACATTGTTCTTCCATAACTCGGGGCCAGAGACAAAAGAGACCTTCTCCCTTATACATCAGTTTGTCTTTCAGCTTTCAAAAAGTCAAGGGGTACCTTACCCTTTCCCTTAAGGGACTCAGAATTGAAAGTTAACCGCCATGTTGTATCAAAATTTAAAAGAAGGAAAAGAAATAAAAATAAATAAAAGTACAGCACATCATCTATAAAAGAAGATTACACAAACAAGTCACTCAGTAGGAGAGGTACTCTGAGTTGTTTTTCCAGCTGTTTTTAGCAATCAAATACAATTCCTTGATGTATTATTAAGGTAAAATGTCACTATATTCAATCCTGTATGAATACCATACAGCAAGCCTGCTGTACTCTGTAATCAACAAGATAAACATTTACTCAACACCTACTATATACAGGACACTTTCACTCCACACCAGCCCATCAGCAAACTGCATATGGCAGGCCAAATGAAGTCCACTAGTGTTTTTTTCTATGGTAAACAAGATAGTAATGATTTTTACATTTTTAACTGCCTGGAAACCTGCCCTCGACCACTATTATCAAACACTGAATGGCTCTGGAAGTGAGGTTTTGCTGAAGACTTGATAATGTTCCTTAATTAATTCAATCTAAAATAACAAGGCAAACAGCGCTTCTTTGTGAACCTTACACTGCAGAAATTACACTGCGGAAAAGTCATTTCAACAACTAACACTGTTTGAATCAAAAGTAATGTCAACATGTTTTATACACTTCCCATGCCGTCGCAAGTCAAAACAACAATGTCACAATGAGATACCACTTCACACCCACTAGAATGGCTATAATAAAAAAAGATAGGCATTAACAAGTGTTGGTAAAGATACAGAGAAACTGAAAGCCTCATGCATCGCTGGTGGGAATGTAAAATGGTGCAGCTGTTGTAGGAAACAGTTTGGCAGTTCCTCACAAAGTTAAATAGAGGTCCCTTGTGGCCCAGAAATCCTACTCCTAGATATGTACCAAGAGAAATGAAAACATGTCTACGCAGAAACTTGCAAACGGATGTTCACAGGGAAGCATTATTCATAATAATAAAAAGGTAGAAACAAATTCTCATCAACTGATGAAAAGATGAATAAAATGTTGTAGAGCCATACACTGGAATATTATTCAACCATAAAAAGGAATGAGTTACTGATAAATACTAAAATTTGGATAAATGTCAAAAACATGCTAAATGAAAGAAGGCAAACACAAAAGACCACATACTGTGTCATTCTGTTCATGTGAAAACCCAGAGAAAGAAAATCCATAGAAAAAGAAAGTATTACTCGTGGGGATGAGCACTGGGTGTTCTATGGAAACCAACTTGACAATAAACTATTTGTAAAAAAAGGAAAAAAAAAGAAAAAGAAAGTATTGGTTGCCTAAGGCGGGGAGTAGAAATGGGGACTGACTGAAAATGAGCATAAAGTTTCTTTCTGGGGGGATGGAAATCTTTCAGGTCAGATTGCAATGATGATAACATAATTCTAAATTACATTAATAATAATTACATTGTACATTTTTTTAAATGCACAACACCAAAAGCATGGCCTACAAAGGAAAAAAATTATAAATTGGACCTCACCAAAATTCAAAACTTTTGCACTTCAAAAGACACTATTAAGAAAATGAAAAGACAAGGGGTGCCTCAGTCAGTTAAGTGGCCGACTTCAGCTCAGGTCATGATCTCCAGGTTCGAGCCTGGAGCCTGCTTCGGAGTCTGTGTCTCCCTCTCTCTCTGCCCTCCTCTGCTCACACTCTGTTTCTCAAAAATAAATAAATGTTAAATAAAAATTTAAAAAAAGAAAATGAAAAGACAAGCAACGGACAAGAAGAAAATATCCACATATCATGTATCTGGCAGGGACCTGTATTTAGAATATATCAACAATTCTTTCAATGCAACGATAAAAAGATAATAAAGATCATAACTCAATTCAAAAATAGAAAAAATATATGAACAGACATTTCACCAAAGAAGGTACACAACTGACTCAGAAGCACATAAAACGATGCTCATCATCATTAGTCATTAAGGAAATACAAATTATAACCATGATGAGTTATCATTTGATACCCATTTAGAACGGCTATAGTAAAGAGACAGATAATAACAAATGTTGGCAAGGATTTGGAGAGACAGAAACCCTCATTCGTTGCTGGGAGAAAAACAAAATAGTGCTGCCACTTTG
>NW_027527804.1:2389772-2391601 GCF_008692635.1 Crocuta crocuta
GGTGCTGCCACTTTGTAAAAACAGTTTTGCAGTTTCTTAAAAAGTTAAATGTAAATTTGCCATATGTTCAAGTAATTCCACCCTTCCCTTAGGTTATCTACCAATAAGAAATGAAAACATATAGATGTGACTGGGTGGCTCAGTCAGTTAAGCGTCCGACTTTGGCTCAGGTCATGATCTCACAGTCTGTGAGTTCGAGCCCCGTGTCTGGCTCTTCGCTGACAGCTCGGAGCCTGGAGCCTGCTTTGCATTCTGTCTGTGTCTCCCTGCCGGCCCTGCCCTCCCATGCTCATGCTCTGTCTTTCTCTGTCTCTCAATAATAAATAAACGTTAAAAATTTTTAAAGAAATGAAAGCATATGTCCACAGAGAGACTTGCACACAAATGTTCTCAGCAGCATTAGTCATAATAGCCAACAACTGGAAACAAACTATTAACTAGTAAGTAGACAAAGTACGTCATACACAGCCATAAAATAGCATACTACTTGGCAATCAAAAGTAATGAAGTATTGATACATGCTACAATATGGATGAACCTTAAAAATATTATGCTTGGGGAAAGAAGCCAGGCACGAAAGACGACATATTGTATGATTTTATTCAGATGAAATCTCAAAAATAGGCAAATTTATAGACACAGTAAGTGGGATTAATGGTTACCTGGGGCTGGGAGTGGGAATAAGGATTAACTATAAAGAAGCATGAGGGGGATCATATTGGGAGAGTGAAAATGTTCTAAAACAGACTATGGGGATAGCTGCACTACTAAGTAACTTTACTAAAACTTTTAGTAACTACTAAAAATCATTTAATTGTCCATTTGAAGTGAGTGAATTGAATTGAAGTGAATTTTATGGTATGTAAAAAATATTTCAATAAAGCTGTTAAAAATAGGAAAGGAACACTAGGGGAAACTGGGTGAAAGGTACACAGGAATTCTGTGCTATCTTTGCAACTTTTCTATAAAACTAAAGCTATGCTGAAATTTAAAAAATCAAATAAAAGTTAACAAGGATATGTTTGTCGGTTGATATCAGTATTTGGCAGTACCTATCAATGTGAAGAGACATTTACAAAGATGAAATAAGAAGTCTCATTACGGATCAGTACTAACAGATAAACATTTGGCATGATTCTTACAATGGGGAACACTGGCTATGAGCCCCAATTAAACAAAATGTTATCCCCCCCCCCAAAAGAATTCCAGTATTCTTATCAGTAGTCCTGTATTACAAAAAAAAAAGTACCCAACTATTATCTTATTTTTGGATTTCATCAATAAACATTTGTTGAAATTTGTTTTCTGTCTTGTTATGTACTGCCTACAAATTATCCTCAATTTTGCCTTTTGGCCTGCAACGCCTAAAGTATTTATTATCTGGCCCTTCACAGAAAGTTCGCCAAGCCTTGCTCTACACTATGACAGGATACATCCAAGCATAATCAGTCTCTTTCTTGAGTGTATTCTTATCATTACCTAGTCTTGGCACAATGCCCTCCTGGATATGCCCTATAAAGGATAAGCCTTGCATCTCTTCTGCTATGGCACTATTTGGGATTTCCATAAATAGAAACATTATTAGCTTAATATTCCTAGCAAAGCCTCCATGCCAACGTTGTTATCATGACACTACAGGGCCAACACCGTACCACAGTATCAAGACTCTCATCGAGTTGTGATGTCACCAGGCCGTGGACTCACCGAGGTCAATTAGATATCAGGTGGCTCCTGTGGCCTCACACCCTGCCTTTGGCATCACCCTGGCACATCACCTTACTAGGGAGTCATATGCGATCACTGCTGTGACAGAATTTGGCCCTGATGCC
>NW_027527804.1:2391702-2399772 GCF_008692635.1 Crocuta crocuta
GCCCGGGGCAGAGCCGGCGACCGCCGCAAAGGCGCCTTCTCGCCCGGAACTGCGCTCGAACTGCAACTCCCAGAGGCGCCGAGCGGTGGGAAAGGAGCAAAGGCACGAGAAAGATCTGTGACTGGTGGAACTCGGTCGGCTCTTTTGATTGGCAGTCAAAGCTGGGGACGTGAGGCGGTCGTCGGTGCCGGNATCCTCAGGAGAGAAGTTTACGTGGTGCTTTCAGAACATCGAATGGCAGGACCTGATTCAGTCCCCCTCACAGGAGTGAATGTTGTAATTGGAAAGGTTTTGCAAAAGAGGGAAGGTTGGTTAGATCTTGAAGGATGAGTGGGATTTTCCTGGGGGGTGGGCNGGCGGAACAAAAGTGAATGGGCTTTGGGAAGTGTTTCTGCTCAGAGGACCCCCATGCTTTCACCCTGAGTTTCTAGAGACTCACGGTGACCTCAGCCAGCCAACAAATATTTATAGATTGCGTTCTACATGACCGGTACCCTGCTTAGCACTAGCAAGACCTTGTCGCCTACTTGCAAGTCCCCATTTTGTGTCTTTCGGAAGAGTAGAGTCGGACTTTACTCTGGAACTTTCCTTCATTGCTTAATCTGAAAATGGCTTTTACCGTTATTTAATTTACCTTCATTAGGGTCTGATCGTTTTAATACTTTTAATTTAACTTAATAATGTCAAACGGAGTTTTAATCTGTTCATCAAGTCAGTGGCATAAAAAAGAGGGAAGCTATTCAACGTCAAGAGACTTAAGAACCAACAATCGTATGCAAATTATGGCCTTTGTATGGAGCCTCATTGAAACAAGCCAACTGTTAAAAAAAAACATTTGGGGGACACCTGGGGAAAGCTGAATACAGACTGAGCTTTAGATGTTATAAAGGAGTTAGTGTCATTTTTGATAAGCGTAATAAGGATCTCGTAGCTATGTAAAACAGCATCCTTCTTCTTAAGATATTGAAAAGTTTAGGGATGAAAAGTCATAATATTTAGGATTTGTTTTTCAAAACATCATGGAGGAAACTAAGTGAGGCAAATATAGGAAAATACTAAATCTAGGTGGTAAGCATATGGGTTTCTATTTTGTTTCCTCTGTTTTTATGTGTTTGACATTATTTTGTAATAATGTTTAAAATACCACATTCTTGGGGCGCCTGGGTGGCTCACTCAGTTGAGCGTCCGACTTTGGCTTAAGTCGTGATCTCATGGTTCGTGGGTTCGAGTCCCGTGTCGGGCTCTGTGCTGACAGCTAGCTCAGAGCCTGGAGCCTATTTGGTATTCTGTGTCTCCCTCTCTCACTGACCCTCCCCTGCTCATGCTGTCTTCTCTCTCTCAGAAATAAATAAAACATTAAAAAAAATTAAAACACCACATTCTTTTCCAGAGAGCTGAGAAATACAGCTGTCACTGACAAAAAGAAATTCCCTTTGAGAGACATGACTAACTCCTAGCTTATTTTTTTAAAAGCAACGTTGGTGTCTACTTTTGTATGTAATATGTTTTTTAAATGATTATGTAGGTAATCTCAACTAGTTTTATGGACATTTCTTTCCCATAAGATTCATTTGTTCTTGGGGCGCCTCAGTGGCTCAGTCAGTTAAGCGTTCGACTTCAGCTCAGGTCATGATCTCACAGCTTGTGAGTTGGAGCCCTGCATTGGGTTCTGTGCTGACAGCTCAGAGCCTGGCGCCTGCTTCAGATTCTATGTCTTCCTCTCTCTGTGCTCCTCCCCTGCTCATGCTCTGTCTCTCTCTCAAAAATAAATTATAAATTTTTTTTTTAAACAAAGATGTGTTTGTTCTTTCCAGAGCATCTACAAATTTCTGTGTCAGACAGGGGTTTGTGTCCTAGCTTTACCATCTACCAGCTGTGTGACCTTGGACAAGTTGCTTACCCTGAGGATTCTTAGTTTCCTCATCTGCAAAATGGGGCTCATGTCCACAGTACAGGATCATGGAGATTAAACAAGATGATACTTGTAAAACTAGTGCAGTGCCTGGCATACAAGTACATAAATAATGTAACAGTAAATAGTCAAAGCTCTATTTCCGCCAAGCCTTGAAATCAGTTTCATGCTCTGCCGTTTTCATGGCTGTATTCTGCACAGAATTACATCTGTCAATGGATTCTCCTCCATGTTACTAAAACCTTGGTGTCTCTTACAGCAGTAAGTAATATGATTGAAGGTTACCTACCTGAGGGTCCAGTGCTCTCTACTTCTTGCTTCCAAACTGTAGGTTTGCTGGCCCCAATATTAAATTGTATGCTTTCTCACCTTTTATTTTGCTTCAAGAATGTTGACCTTCTCACGTCTCTGTTTCCCGTGCAGGACAGCAGAACTGCATTGCATTGGGCCTGCTCAGCTGGACACTCCCCTACATTATGCAGCTTCCAAAAACAGACACGAGGTAGGTAGGGCTCCATTCCTTGGCTGCCTTTTTGACTTCTAAAGCTGTCTACCACCACGAACCGATGCCTGCATTGTTTTCTCCTCCATGGGTCCAGATCGCCGTCATGTTACTGGAAGGCGGGGCGAATCCAGATGCGAAGGACCTTTATGAGGCCACGGCAGTGCACCGGGCGGCAGCCAAGGGTAACTTGAAGATGATTCATATCCTTCTGTACTACAAAGCATCCACAAATATCCAAGACACTGAGGGTAACACTCCTCTGTAAGTGCCAAGTAGCAGTCATTTGTATTCTTGACATTCACTCTCTTGCACTAATTCACTAATTCTTACACATCGTTTCTTTTTTTTTAATTCTGCTTGGAAATGTAATACGTGTTTATGACCCAAAAAAGTTGAAAGTACACAGAAGTGTGAAGATGAAAATTAAAATTGCCAATGTAAATTTTTAGTATATTTCCTCCCATTCTTTTGTATGCAAATGTGCATATTGAAATTTTTTTTTTTTGCAAAATTGGGATAATGTTATGGATGTGATTATATCTTGTCCTTTTAACCTCCTCATATATCGTGAGCATTTTCCAATGTTGCTATTTTTAAAACGTTTTTGAATGGCCATATGCAATTCCATTTTATGGATGTGCCAAAATGTAATCACGCCTCTTTCTGCACGTTTCAGCTTTTTTGAGTTTTCCATGAGTATAAATAATGCCACTGACCAAATTCATACAGAAATCTCTGGCCCTCTTGCTCATTATTACCTTAGTACAGACTCTTAGAAGTAGGATTGCTGACTCGACAAATAACACACATTTTTAAGAGTATTGCTATATATTGCCGGATTGCTTCCAGAGGAATTGTATCGTTATACCCTCCCAGCAGTAGTTTGAAGGTGCCTATTGCCCCCTCACCAACACTGCAAATATCCTTGTGTTCTATCAAACATGGTACTTCATAGTTACCATTTATATTTTTTCATTATCAGTGAGGTTAAACGTTTTTTAATGCCTACAACTAATTAGATTTCTTCTCTGACTTGTAACTTTTTGTGTCCCTTTCTCTGTTTGCTTTCGGGGAATGAAATTATTTTTAGTGACTTTTTCTAAGCTCCCTTGATTGACATACTAAAAATGTTAACCTACCATGTTAGTTGAAACTGGTGTTTCCCAGTTTGTCCGTGTTCATTGTTTTAAAGAACAGAAGTTTTTTAGCTTCTAAGTCGTCAAACCTATTTATCTTCCCTCAAGACTAGTAAGTCCTTTCTCACCCTAAAATTAGTTAAATACTTACCTGTATTTTATTGTAGGCTTTTTTTTTTTTTTAACATTGCATTGGTTTTTGGTTGAAAGTTATTGTTACTGTTCTTTTAACTCAAATCCATCTGGAATTTATTTACATGTGTGATCTGAGGCTGTCCTCTGCTTTGGTATTTTTTTCTGCAGTACTTGGCTACTTTTCTTCCTTATTGGGTGGTGACTTTTGAACCAGTAATTTTGTGAGTCTTCCTTTTAGTCTAAAGTGAGATTCCGTTTTTTAAAAGTACTGTTTTCTTAATTCTTAGTTTTTTAAAAAAAATGTTTAAATGTTTATTTTTGAGAGAGCAGGGGAGGGGCAGAGAGAGGGGAACAGAGAGGATCTGAAGCAGGCAGATCCTTGCTGACAGCACACAGCCCGATGGCGGGCTCACACTCATGAATGGTGAAATCATGACCTGAGCCAAAGTCAGACGTTTAACCGACTGAGCCACCTAGGCGCCCCTGAATGCTCAGTTTTAAAAGTCTTTTCTTGGGGCAGCTGGGTGGCTCAGTCACTTAAGTGTCCAACTGTTGCTTTCAGCTCAAGTCATGATCTCGTGGGTCATGGGTTTGAGCCCCACATGGTGCAGAGCCTGCTTGGAATTCTGTCCCCCTCTCTCTCTCTCTGCCCCTCCCCTGCTCACTCTCTAGCTCTCTCTCAAAATAAATAAATAAATAACATTTTAAAAATAAATGCATAAATAAAAATATATTCTTTAGTCCTGAGTGACTCTGTTTAGAAAGACTTGTAATTTCTAGCTCTTTTCTCCACAGCAAGGAGGAAACGGAAGAGTTGGTCAGGAAAGGGTCCTGGGAAGAGGCTAGGATTGAGGGATAGCTAGAGACTATTTACTGAATTCAAGCTCAGCCACTTAACCAGCTATATCAAATACTTATATTAGATAAGTTGGACACGTAACTTAACCTTCCTGAGTCTTAATTTCCTCATCTGAAATATGAGAATAAAAATTCATTCTCCACAACATTGTTTTGAGGCTTAAATAAAATAACATGGGACGTGCCTGACAAAGTTTCCCCCTCAGCTACTGCTTAGCCATGTCACCATAGGCAAGGATTCTAACCTCTGTCACAATTTCAACTGTAAAATGATGACAATAGTACCGTGCTGACTTACAAGGTGAATATAAAGACCAAATGAGGTAAAATCTTTTAAACNATCCCTATGTGTCCACAATTATGATATATGATCCGGTATTACGAGGCCATTCCACTGAGTTTTAATTTTGGAGCAGTCCTTCCCAGGCAAATTGATTGTCCTTTCCTGATTAAATACCCTCATAGTATACTACCTATAATATGCAGTTCATACCACGTATCAGGAAATCCTCATCATTACATGGAGTTGGGAGGGAGTAATCGGTCTTTGTGGTCCTCAATTCCAGACACTTAGCCTGTGATGAGGAGAGAGTGGAAGAAGCAAAACTTCTGGTGTCCCAAGGAGCAAGTATTTACATTGAGAATAAAGAAGAAAAGACACCCCTGCAAGTGGCCAAAGGTGGCCTGGGTTTAATACTCAAGAGGATGGTGGAGAGTTAAGCAGCTCAGATTCATTCTTCCTGTGTGCGTCTCATGCTTGTTCCCAGCGCCCAGGAAGCTGATGTACTCGTGCCCGAAGCACCATCTGTGGATGACGGAAATCTTTGCTCGTCTTCAGCGTCCTATAAACCTGTCGAATATCGTTTCTGCTGAGGTGTTTGGTCCAAGCTTGCAACTTGCTTTCCAGGCATCAATTCACTGTTGAGGTTGTTCTTCTGTTGTTGTGTGTGATTCCATACTGAATCTTGGTTAATTTCGAGTAAACGATTGTGTGGCTGTTGTGAGTCTTTGGCACCCTCCCATGCACCCTCGAGTCCCCTGTGAGGGTAGCCCCAGGCCATTTGTCGCCGCCGGGTGTTCCTAGGGAGGCTCTCAAGTGTTCCCCCTGTCTGCTCGAAACACATCCTGACTTGTCTTTCAAGCCCACTCAGAAGCCTATACCAAATATTTCTGTTTTTCACAATGTGCGCTGCAACTTTATTTTTGTTACAGGAGGAATACCTATATATTTTAAAGGACCAAATTTTCTGTCAGAGGGCATGCTACCCAAGTTCCGAATTCGTAAACACTAAAATAATGAAAAATAACAGCTTGTGTACCCATGCATCTTTTTAATATAAAGCCCTTTCCTTCCGAAACAAAATGTATTGTTTTTAAAAAGGAAGTTTGAAAGTATGTATATTAAGTCATCATCCTGTAGTGCAAAGAAATGTTAAGCTTGTTACCATGATATGTAACAAAAATGAATTCTGATTTGTATTTCAAAAACCAAAAATAAAATGTTGTGAGAATCTCCCAGTTTTTCTTTCAAATCTGTTAGAAACTCAGGCAAGCCGTAAAATCCTTCACGAAGACATTTCTCAGTTTTTGCCAGCTATAAACTCCATAAAACTCGTGAAGCTTGAACTGCCGCTAAAATCTTTAAAAATAGTAATCTTCTGAATTGCTAATTAAATATGAAGCAAAAGAAAATAAGTGGAACCTTGAGCTCAGTTTAGGGAGACAGCTCAAATGATTGCCAGTCATAAACTCTAAGAAACTCCCAAGTGGCTCTTCAAATTATTTTTTTAATCTTAATGCTGCAAATATTGCTTGAAATAAGGGATCCCAGTGAGCCCACAAACGTGGGTTAATTTGAGGTCAGAGACTTAACAACCCAGTAGCTAAAATGAGTTTTATCAATGTGGACCATGTCGTTGATATGCAAAACCTGTACATATATGTTGTGAGTGCTGATCTTTACAAATGTTAATCAGGAAGGCATCTTAAGGAACTAAACTTTTGTTTATTGAATGCCAAGGTTAGCAATGATGACCGGGGAAATAATTTCTTTCCAATGCGTTTTAGCGTGATCAGAGAGTAAAGTTGTGTCTAGTCCAGCCTGTCCAGTCTGAAGGCGTTTACTCTTCGTAAACGCTGACTTCATTAGTCTGAGTTAATAGGCTTTGTGGGTGTGAAAGAAAACTGACCTTCCTTCTTTAATAAGAAACAGTTGGAACCAAGCCTCAGTTAATTTGTAGGCTATTGGCATTTTCGGTGAAATGGCTTGTTAACAATAAATCGCTGATTTGTGTAAACTAAGGATGTTAAGGGCGCTGGATATTGATCAGATTGTTATCTGTTCATAAAGGAAACCCAGTAGAGATGAAGCCGATTCACGGTCAGCAGGTTTTACAGTCACTTCCAAATGAACTGAAGGAAGATGAGAAATTAAAGCTTAACTGAAAAGAAGTTGAAAGATGTGGGTAAATAGGAACGGCGGAAAAAGTTCCAAATATCTTGGACAGAATCCACAATTTGGGTTTTTATGATACAGTGAATCAGCATTTTACTTCATATTCTTTGACACAGCAATGTATGACCACCTTGTTTTGCTTTCCCAATTTCTCAACTATACCAACTACAATGAATTCATTACATGGCTGTGCCCACTGCTTTCTGTTTCTGTGTCCTGTTAACACTATAGAGTCCCCAGGTCGCTATGGGCAAATCTGATACAAGTAGCAGAGAGGCTCCTTGCTTTGGGTTCTATGGCTCAAGCCTCACAGGTCTACTGCAGAAATCTGTATGTGCATTTCTCTGCGAAAAGGGTTCTGTAGGTTTCATCAGATCCTTGAAGGGATCTGTGATTCCCCAAAAGTTTGCGTCTTTGGGCAAAAGGGAAAAAAAAAATATTGAACTAGTTATCGGGGGATGTGGTTTCTACAACAGTATAGTTCTACCACATTGTATAGTTTATAAATATTTATAATCCATTCTCCACTGCAGCCTTTAAGAGAGCAAAAGTCATCTCCATTGTATAGTTGAGAAGATAACCCAGAGCTAGAGGAATCTACCTTTCCTGGATCCTGGCCCATTTTCTTTATGCCTCTATTCAAACACTGGACCTAATGGAAAGCACGGTGACATTTTGATAATAACCTGTTAGTTGTAACACCTTCTCCCTGCTCCCCCACCCCTGTGATTTGCTTTTCATTATTTGGTCATTTGGTTTTGGTTTCCTGGAACCTTAACATTAACATCTCTAATTCTTTGTTTTGCCTTGTTTTGAAACCAAAGCTTCAAAGACAAGATTATTGACTATTGATTGATTTGAACCTTTCAGGAGACCCTCTAACCTGTTTTCCAGCACATAGACATTGTAAAATAATCTTTTTATTACTAAAACTTTGGGTTTGGGGGCTCCTGGGTGACTCACTTGGTTGGGCATCCAACTTCAGCTCAGGTCATGACCTCATGGTTTGGGAGTTCAAGCCCCGCATCAGGCTCTGTACTGACAGCTCAGAGCCTGGAGCCTGTTTCAG
>NW_027527804.1:2399831-2402099 GCF_008692635.1 Crocuta crocuta
CCAGAGCCGGGAGCCTGTTTCAGATTGTGTGTGTGTGTGTGTGTGTGTGTGTGTGTGTGTGTGTTTGCCCCTCCTTCACTGATGCTCTGTCTCTCTCTCTCAAAAATAAGTAAATATTAAAAAAAGTAAAAAGCTTTGGGTTTGTTTCGTTTAAATTTTAGTTTGTTGCAGTTGAAAGAACATTACACTGGGAATCAGAATTTGGGATCTAGTCTTGATTTTGTATAATCTCATGCAGATTATTTTAACTCTCTTCATTCAGAGTCTACTCTGGGGAGCGCGTGGGGAAAATAGGAATGATCCAGTTTTTTTAAAAAAATTTTTTTCAACATTTACTCATTTTGAGAGACAGAGTGCAAGAAGGGGTGAGGCAGAGAGAGAGGGAGACACAGGATCCAATGCAGGATCCAGACTTTCACCACAGAGCCTGACGTGAGGCTCGAACTTACGAACCATGAGATCATGACCTGAGCGGAAGTCCGATGCTTAAACGACTGAGCCACCCAGGCACCCCAAAATGATTCAGCTTTTTAAAACTACATTTTCCCCTTCCTCCCCAGCCAAGAAAGTAATTCTGTATTATCTTCCACCTCCACCCCATCATAGGCCATCACAATTACCCTCAAAGTTGCTGCAGTTGAAAAAGGTCTAGTGCTATTTATCTCAAAGCTCCCTTCTAGCTCTTCCAGCTTTCCTTACTGAAAGTTCATCAAACCTGAGTTACACAGAGGCCAGTGTAAGAACTGCAAATATCGGGGTGCCCGGGTGACTCAGTCGTTTAAGCGTCCAACTTCAGCTCAGGTCATGATCTTGCAGTTTGTGAGTTCAAGCTCCGCATCAGGCTCTGTGCTGATGGCTCAGACAGAGCCTAATGCCTGCTTCAGATTCTGTGTCTCCCTGTCTCTCTGCCCCTCCCAAGCTCTCTCTCTCTGTCTCTCTGTCTCTCTCTCTCAAAAAAAAAAAAAAAACCTTTAAAATTTCAAAAAAGAGCTGCAAATATTAACTTCTCAGCATACAATATTTGGGGTAAAGGTCCGCTGGTACTCTGAAAGACATTGGAGATATCCATATACATTATTTCTTAGCTATTGGGCAAGAATTACTATGTTTTAGTCCCTTTTTCATAGACCACTGTGATTTGGAGGCCCTCCCCAGTGCAGTACGAAGCCCAGCCTTCCTCTCTTGAGTCAGCACAATTCCTGTTGATCATGTGCAGGAATTGGTCATAGTTAGCCAAGCTGTAGACTCCTTGGACAAGAGCTTGCTCTGCTTCCGCTCACCATTGTATCACCAGCCACCATACCTAGTTCATAGTAGCCATTCAATAAATATCCAATAGGTGACTGAATAAACATGAATTTGAGGAGAATAAGGACCTATAACCAAAAAGCTGTTCTGTTGACTTGAGCATATCCTACTTACTACATGCAGAAACAGAGGAGAGAAGTCCCTGGAAATCTTTTTGGGTAGTGCAAAGTGATTGATTAATAAACTCAAGGCTGCTTTGGGATTTTATTGGGACCACCCACTTAAATTTTAATGACCTCCGGCAAAATAAATCTGGTAGTACCCTCTCTGAGAATTAGGCTGAAATAATTTGGCTGACATGTAATCAGAATGTTTGTGTAATGATCTATTCCATTAGTTATTTTCTGATCCACCTTTGTTCTGTTCCGTTATTGGAAAGCTCTTTAACGTGAGCCCATTTTCCTGCCCAAGTAAAATTTAGTGAAAACTTTGTTGTGATTTCCAAAGGCAAGGGAATCAAGAGCAAAAATGAACTATTGGGACCTCATCAAGATTAAAAGCTTCTGCACGGCAAAGGAAACAATCCATAAAACTAATAGGCAACTGACGGAATGGGAAAAGATAGTTGCAAATGACATATCAGATAAAGGGCTAGTATCCAAAATCTATAAGGAATTCATCAAACCCCACACCCGAAAAACAAAAAATCCAGTGAAGAAATGGGCANTAAAAAATTTTGTTGTGATTTAATATTTTATAGGATTTCAGGACTGATCATGAACAAATGCATGGTGTGTTATGGAAATGCTAATAGGAGATTAAGGAGACTGAGATGAAAGTTGAACTCTCCCAGACTGGCCTTGTGCGTAGGTAGATGGTTACCCTTCATGGTTTGATGTGAGATGGACTGAGAAGGCTCCTTTTCCCAGAAATCTCTCCCCTCTGGATTGTTCCAGTGCATGAAATTCCACTATTTAGACTCTTTTCCCACCATTTAGACTTCTTTTTTTTTTTTAAGTT
>NW_027527804.1:2402175-2413378 GCF_008692635.1 Crocuta crocuta
AAGTTTATTTATTTAGAGACAGAGAGAGAGAGAGCAAGTGGGAGGGGGCAGAAAGGGGGAGAAAGAGAGAATCCCAAGCCGGCTCCATACTACCAGCGTAGAGCTCTATGCAGGGCTCAAACCCATGAAACTGTGAGATCATGACCTGAGCCAAAACTGAGTCCAAAACTCAACCGACTGAGCCACCCAGGTGCCCATCTTTTAGACTCTTTGGATTAAGGAATTATATGTGCTCAGGAGTCCCTTTCTAAAAGGTAAATACTCAAAAGAAGGCTAACTCATTATCAACCCAAGAGACATCACTGGGTGATAAAAGGTCATGTTCACTAGACAAGAATAGGTCACAGAACAGCTACTTTTTTTTTTAATGGTGTCAAGGGTAGAGGTAGGGNTGCATAAGAGTCCTGAGTATTGGAAAATAAGACACCAGATGGCCAGGAAGGGTATTGAAAGGAAAGATCCAAAGATACCACTTTAAATTAAACTCAACTACATCCCAACTTTGCCCAGCTAAGTCTTCTGCATGGACAACATGTACTCTCTATATGTGTTAAAGTTTACTTATTTTGAGAGAGAGAGAGGGCACGAGCAGGGGAGGGGCAGAGAGAGAGACAAGCAGGCCTCGAACCATCAGTCCAGACCTAGACGTGGGGCTCAAACTCATGACCCAAGAGATCATGACCTGTGCCAAAATCAAGAGTCCAACACTTAACCCGCCGAGCCACCCAGGTGCCCCTGAACTCTATATTTTTAAATCTAGTCTTTACCCTGCATTCCTGTGGATTTCAGCTCAGCTTCCGGGCTAAGGAGATCATTTTGAGTCATACAACATCGTAACCATTCCCCCCAGGAGGAAGGCATCCACAGATTTATTAAGTGTGCCTTTTGTGTTTTTAACTAAGTCACTAGCTCTTAATCTTGGAACCTGGGAGTCTAATTTATCTAAAACTGTACATGACACTTTGTGTATATAAGCATTTTTCTATGGAGAGGGGTCCAGGATTTTCAGCAGATTGTCAAGGTGATCCATGACCTAAAAAAAGTTGAAAACCACTGATCCAACTATTCATTAGTATTTTGAACAGATAAATGCTATTAAGCAAAGAGCTCTAAAAGACCACCAAGAGTGACTTCCTTCCTGCTCAGCACCGATCCATCAGAAATTTGGGGGTATAGTACTTAACTATTGTGTATAAGTCTCTTTTCTTGTGATTTGCTTCTATTATAAAAGTGCAAGAGATCAGTAAATTACAGCTACTTTGGTGTTCTGGTCATTGAGATTTTTACACACAGCTGGTGTTTTAGTTTTTAATCTTTAAATAGTAGATCATTCTTAAAACCTTCATCATTTTGCTTCCTGAACCCATCAGACACTGTATATCATAAAGTATATTTAATATGAATGGAATTATATATTTACATTTTAAAGTTTATTTTCATTTATTTTGAGAGAGAGGGAGAGAGCACATAGCAGGGGCAGAGAGAGAGGAAAAGAACCCACTAACTGTGAGGTCATGACCTGAGCCAAAGTCAGACACTTAACTGACTGAGGCACCCAGGCACCCCTGACACAGATTCTGTGTCCCCCTGTCTCTTGGCCCCTCCCCCACTCATGCTCTGTCTGTCTCAAAAATAAACATTAAAGAAATTTTTTTCAATAAATAAAGGGTTTCACAGCTTAAGAAAATTCTCTACATGAAAATCTGGATGTGATAAGTTAGAGATTCATTACTTCATTTAAAAAGGATTCACCTTCAATGTTCATAGCAGCACTCTCCACAATAGCTAAAACGTGGAAAGAGCCTAAGTGTCCATCAACAGATGAATGGATCAAGAAGATGTGGTTTATCTANGTGCATACTGTATGATCCCATTTATACAAACATCAAGAAAAGGCAAAGCTAATTTCTAATGATGGAAGGCAATTCAGTGGCTGCCTAGGTCCAGTGTGATGGGGGATTGCACAAAAGGGCATAGGAAACATTTTGGAGTGATGGAAACGCTCTATTATTATTTTTTGTTTATTTATTTTTGAGAAAGAGTGTGAGCAGGGGAGGGGCAGAGAGAGAGGGTTGACACAGAATCTGAAGCAGGCTCCAGGCTTTCAGCTGTCAGCACAGAGCCTGATGCGGGGCCCAAACTCACAAGCTGTGAGATCATGACCTGAGCTGAAATCGGGCACTTAACAAACTGAGCCACCGAGGTGCCCCGGGAAATGCTTTATTTAAATTGTGGTTTCATGGGTGTATATACGTCTGTCAAAACTCATCAAATTATACACAGGAAATAGGTGTCATTTATTGTATGTAAAGTATATGTCAATAATGTTAATAAAATATTCACCTGAGGATCATTAAAGTAAGATTTTATTAGTATTAGTTATTGAACCTCAAAATAAGATTGAAACTCTGATTACACATATGAAAAAGTCTACTCATAAATTTCTTCAAGGTAGGATGTGGGGAAAATACGATCAATGGAAAAAACATTGTAACATGTGGAGAAGAAGTGACATCAATGCACTTTAATTAATATTTAGCATTTATACAAGAATGGTATCTATTCATGTGGAATATTTCAACAGCGAAACAGATCAAATAATTAGTTCAGATTATCTAAAATAGATCTTAGGTGTTCATTTAGAACAGTTTCCCATTTCTGGCCCTTCCCAAGTGGATAGCATCAGACACAGGAGTAACATAGTGTCTCATTAAAAGCGAAATTGTACATCACCTATGATGTGTATTCAGCAGAGGAAAATACTATTTGGAACTGTTTGCCTGTACGTTATTTTGCATTTATAAGTTAGGTTATTTAAAAATGTTGCTACGCTCAAGATACTGTATAGCACAGTGGGTCCTTGGGAAATCTAATATGATAAATGAAACAGTTATTTCAAGACGAAGTTTTAAATGCTTTGTACCAATTTAATATGGTAATTAATTTGTACCAATTAATTTACATATTCTTCTCTGGAATTTTTGAGGACTGTTTGTTCTAATCTATGACTGAATGCCGACAAACTTTTGTCTTTGGGGCCAATGTGAAATGTGGAAATGAATAGGGAAGCCTTGACAACTGATCGTAGAAATAATATTGAACTCAATTAATGCCACCTTGTCAGGTGTGCATGTGGAATGTAACAAAGTGTGGCTAAAAATAGAGAAATAAGGTTTTCTGAAATACAACGTAGATATTGCTGCAAAGCACTTTCAACCGAATTAGAAATCACTTGCCTTATCTTTAGTTATGCTTACATGTTAGTGAAATGGTAAGTAACACAGGAACCCTTGCATTTACTTAGTAGGTATCTTGACCTGTTTATTTGATTGATGGTGGGAGCACCTCATTAGAAGACGGTTGGTCAGAATGGACGGAGGTGGTGGGAGATTGGTTAAGTCAGCAGAATTCTAAATGCCGGTTATGGGTTCTTTAGTGATGAACACTGTACTTAGGCTACCAGCCTATGGCTTATTCACTCCCTTTTCCTTGCTACACAAAGGCCGGACCCCAATCCCGGGCTCAGGCTCGGGCTCGGGCTCGGGCTCGGGCTCGGGCTCAGGCTCGGGCTCCACCTCTGGCTCCGTCTCCGGCTCGGGCTCCCGCTCTACCTCAATCTCAGGCACCAGAATAGGCTCAGGACCTGAGGTAGGCTGTGGGGCAGCCTCCTGGACAAGCCCCGGCAGGGGGTTAGGCTCACAATCCAGCCTTAGGATGGTATCGGGCTCATCCTCATGGACGGAAGGTGGCAAAGGCCCTTCTAGGTGGATAACATCTTCAGCTGGTATGACCTCACCCCCCGTCCCTTGGTTGATCTTCGTCATTGGTCTGCAGGAAGAAGGCCCAAGGAAGAAGGGGTTAGGGTTGGCCATTTCACGTGGAACCACAGGATGTGTCACTTCAGTGACCATTGGTTCCAATCTGCTCAAGACCTCTGTGATTTCTGATACTCTGACTCACTGTCAGACCACAAGTTTATCTTGTCTCCTGACCAGAAAGGTTAGGTCTCAACAACATAAAGAGAGTTCAAGAGAGAAAAACCAGTATTCAAAAGGTAAGAAAACTGATGTTAGGACAAAGGGGTCTACATAATGTGTTTGAGGGCCAAATCCATAGCTCTGGGCCATTGCTAGCTCTCAGTCTATCTAGCACAATACACACATAGTTGTGCACAATCCAATACATAGTTGTGGAAGCATAGAAATGGAGAGAGAAACAAAGGAATGAGTGTGACACACATTCAGGAAGAAATAGCAGAGTGGTCAAGAGAATGGGCTGTGTGCAGAGCCGCATGCCAACTTCCATGGGCCATGTACACTCCATGGTCCTCTTGTTCCAGGACAAATATTAAAAATTATGTTTTATGACCATGTTGGTAGAAAGACGAGTATATCAGCATGATATATTAACACACTTTTGTAGACCTAAAAGGGGTGTTGTGGTGATTCAGTGAGTTGATACACATAAAGTGCTTAGAACAGAGTCTGGCCCACAGGTCTCAAGAAATGGGAGCCACCATCATTCTTTCATACAAGCAGCGAGAGTGAGCAGAAAGATACCCTCGACAAGTTAGGCTAAAAGAAGCGCTTAGGAAGAGCTGACTGTCAAGTAGAGACAACAAAATAAGATCTTACTCGAGCTCTGTGGTGGTTTTCGAATTTCTCTTTCTTCCCTTCCCCTTCGCCTTTGCCTTGCTCCTTGCGAAGCACACAACGGAGATGATAATGGCGGCACCTACTAGGGTGCCCACCAATGCCCCAACAATGATTCCAACTTCTGGATCTGGAAGATATAAGCAGCCTGTTGGTAAAGTAGAACATACTGTCTGCCCCTTACGTGTGCCATTTGTGACTGGTGCAGAGTATTTGGAGTACTCATACAGTGGGAAAATGACTTGTAGAGGCCAGAAACTGTGAGAACTCTGCCAGACTCATAGGGGGAGAAGAAAGATGACTGGCTTGACTATGTCGCTTACCCTTTCACACTGATACACATAAAGAAGACATATGCCTACTTGGGGGCAGGGGTCACTTTCAAAATGGAGTTTAGAGAGGTGGGTTTGCAATGGGTATCTTCTCTTATTTTTGCTTTTTTAAAATGCTTATTTAGAGACAGAGTGCACATGGGCACACACACAGGCACATGCACGGGGGTGGAGCAGAGAGAGACGGCCAGAGAGAATCCTAAGCAGGCTCCACACTCAGCATGGAGCCCAATGTGGGGCTTGATCCCATGGCCCTGGGTTCATGACCTGAGCCAAAACCAAGAGTTGGACACTCAGCCAAGTGAACCACCCGGGCACCCCATCAATGGGCATCTTCTTGATCAATGGAACCTGTGGAGCTACAATCTGGTAACCAGAGAAGTGACCTCTGTTACAGGCAGGGACGTTTCACCAGACTTATCTAGAGCATAGGTGCAGTAGTCCCCAAAAAACCTCTCCCACAGATTCCATGCTCACCAAGGAGCCTCATGCATTCCAGCCACTGGAAAAGGATGTGCCCATTTCCACGAACAGGCATCTGGTTTATTAGATCAGTCTATGGAACAACCCAAGGAATGTGAGATGACCCAGCTGAGCACTAGACCTTCCAGCACTAAGGTTCTGTCCCTGGCAAACCATGTCTGAGCTCCAGGGGGCCCATCCCCATCTGCCTCCCTTCAAACAAGGCTGGACATCTTATACTTGGAGATGAGAGGCTAGTTGAGTTGCCTGATCATTCTCTTGACTTTTTATGATTAAAGGAATCCATGGGTATAATTTAGAAAGTGAACTGATTCAACTAGACTTCTAGAAAAGAAATGGCAGACCCTACCCCCTCCCCTCCCCATCTCTGTGTCCCATTCACTAGAGGCAACCACGCAACCACCTATCTCTCTCTTTTTTTAAATCATCTTGATATTTGCCCCTATGTTTCTATTATACTTATTCTAATTCTCCAATTTTTGTCATTTTTTGGTGACTTCTTTCCCTGGAAGGTGGAGATTTTATTCTTACAGTCGCCCCCCTCACACATTCTCCTGATAATAGCTATAGCACAAGTTGTTGTGACATCAAAGTTTGCATTATTGAATATTGTTCACAGCTGCAGAACATAGTATATATTATGATTCTTGTACATTTACAATTTTTCAGTGAGCTTCATAATTACCTTNGAGAGAAGCAAGGCTCACTTGACACAGGGCTCATGTTTATCCGAAGCAGGGCTCGAACTCACCAAGCATGAGATCATGACCTGAGCCAAAGATGGATGCTTAACCGACTGAGCCACCCAGGCGCCCTCTATTGGTTTCTTATGGTTCCCCCTTCTAGAGCCCTCCATCCTCCTCCCCCAGCATGGACTGTTTGCTCTCTTAGGAGAGTCTGCTGCTGTAGTGTCTTTCCTCCCCTGCCTTTCACCTTCATCCCTATTTTCTAGATAAACAGGTTTTGCAAGTTCTTTCAAGATCCAGCTCAAGTAGTACTTTGTTGGTACAGTTGGCCCGGGTTCTATAAGCATAATTAATTGTTTTTTCTTTGGTGTCCTAGAGACCATGTACAGACCACTATAATAGCACTTAACACATTTTACTGTTTGTCCTTCTAACTAAACTGTGAGTTCTTGAGTGTAAGACATGTATCTTACTAACCTCTGTATCTCCGTCACCTATGATAGTTCCTGGCATATAGTAGATATCCAATTAATGTTTGAGGGAGGAAGACAAGGAAGCAGGAAGGGAGGGAGGGAAGGGGAGGGAAGGGAAGGGAAGGGAAGGGAGCAGACAACCAAATGCCAAAATCATTTAGAAGAAGGATTTGAGTGGAAGCAAGGCTCAAGTACAACTGCTGAGTCTCTACATGTGCAGTATAACTGTACTTCTGGAAAAGCAAAACAGGATTGGGGAAGAGATAGAGACACACAGAAGAAATGATCAAGGGACTGCAATAGAATGAGAATACGACAAAGACCAAAAACATTTCTATTCACCTTTGAATAGAAATTAGCTAAATGAAGAAGCAACCTGGAATTGGAAAATGTTTTTCTTTTTTCTTAAGTTTATTTATTTATTTTGAGAGAGAGCGCGCACAAGCAGGGAAGGAGCAGAGAGAGAGAGAGAATCCCAAGCAGGCTCCACACTGTCAGTGCAGAGCCTGACACAGGGCTCAAGCTCAAGAACCATGAGATCATGACCTGAACTGAAATCAAGAGTTGCATGCTTAAGGGACTCGGCCACCCAGGCACCCCTNCCAAGGGAACTGGCCACCTGGATATGGTATATATTTAAGTCACAGATTCAAAGTGAGTTAGAAATAATGAATAGATGACATGATCCTAGGTGTTATTAAGCGATCCTTTGAAGGTGTGGCAAGATAGCCCTTAGGAGAGCTTGCCCCTGAATGGCCCAATTTGACAACTCTGGGCCCTCAACTCTGTGCTTAGTAATTAAACACCTTTGAACTGTAAAGTTGTATTTGTTTTGTTTTGTTTTGAGAAAGAAAGCATGTGGACGTGCACCTATGAGCGGGGGAGGGATAGAGAGTGAGAGAGAGAGATTGAGAATCCCAAGAAGGTTCTATGACCAGGACAGAGCTCAGTGCAGGGCTGGATCTCATGGCTGTGAGGTCACGACCTGAGCCGAAATCAAGAGTCAGAAGCTGAAATGACCGGGCCACCCAGGTGCCCCTGAAAGGTTGTGGTTTAAAGGCATCCTGGCTCTGCCAGTCACTAACTGGATGACCTTGGACAAGTCACTTACCTCCTTGAGTTTCAGTCTCCTTTTCAGTAAAATGAGGCTAACAGTATATTGTGCCCCCTTGGCAGGGTGGTTGGAGAATTGAATGAGATAATGCTCACCGCACCCAGCCACGTATCCGGCACACCATTTGTGCTCCACAAATATTAGCTACTGTAACTGTAGGTACAAGTGATATTATTGCTATTATTATTAGAGGCAGATCTTAACAAATCACTGAAGAACTGGAAAGTTTTTGAGCTCTGTATGCGACACAGATTGCTAGTTTCACCCAGATTCACAAACAACATCACAAAGAAAATTCAGTCCTGCACTAGCCATGGTGCTGTTGTTTTACTTACTAAATAGTAATATCTACTTTTTAGAAATTTTATGAGGGCTAAACAAAATTTTTATAAACGATTTATGGAAGTTTATGGCACATATTAAGTATTATATAAACATTAGATTTTAGGATAGCAATAATTCATCATATAAACCTATAAATAAGTCACCAAAATCTCCAGAAAGGCAGGAAGGACTAACCAGGATCCTAATTAATTTACTGGGTACTCGACCTAAGGAGAAACTATTAAAGTTGGATAATCAACTCACGTGAAGAAGTTAGATCAATTTCGCAGGAACTATTGCCAAGGTTGTTGATAGCAGTGCACAGGTAATAACCTTGTTCAAAATTGGTCAGGTTTCCAATAACCAAAGTCCCAGTGGCTGGGTCTGTCAGAAACAGGAAATAGACTTTAGAAATCTATTATGTGGGGACAGATCATGTCAGTGTTGCAGAATTGCTCAATTCCCACTCACATCCCTACATGGCCTTCCCTTCCCTGAGATGTTCCAGGTCCAGCTAGACCCTGAGAATTATTCCAAAGGTAGCCCATCTGGAACCATCCCTATTCTCTCCATACCCACCACTTCTGAGTTAAAAACAGGCTTGACTTCTAGAGGTTGGGGATAAGACCAGACCTCAGTCATCTTGTTAGGAGATCTTTTGACATCCCCTTTCCAGAAAAATTTAAGACTGAGCTCTAAAGACAAGCAACCAGCCACACACACAAGCTGTTAGTCAACCACACACACTATGCCTTGCCAGGGACTGTGGAGGACTGTACTTTTTATTTAAGTTTATTTATTTATCCTGAGGGAGAGAAAAAGACAGCATGAGTGAGGGAGGGACAGAGAGAGAAGAAGACAGAGAATCCCAAGCAGGCTCTGTGCTGCCAGCACTGAACCAGACACGGGGCTCAAATTCATGAAACTGTGAGATCATGACCTGAGCCAAAACCAAGAGTCGGACGCTTAACCGACTGAGCCACCCAGGGCCCCCAGAGCGCTGTACTTACTGAAGTTTTCTTTCACTGGGACGATGTCTCCTCCTTTAACTTTATACCAGTAGTACACAGGGGAAGGTGTCCCAAAGACCGAGAGGCAAGAAAGAGATATAGGATGGCCAGTTTCTGGTAATCCTTGGATGCTGCAAAGGGGCTTAGAAGGCTTGACTGTAAGGCAATGACAAAGAGTAAGCGTCCGGCAGGGGGAATTGCAATCTGTACATACTACAGTCACCTCCTGTCATTTTGTGAGCACTCCATTTTTAAAGCTTTAAAACGTTAGTTTGACAGTTTTCTGATTGTACCACCAGGTGGGGATAGAGCACTTCAGGTTCAAGGACCTTCCAGTCACCAGGCCATTAAGATTCTAACAGGATCTCTTCCGTCGGCCTCTCCCCCAGATTCATAACCATGAATCTCCGCATTATGTCTTAAAATATGCCTTTATTAAAACTGCCAAATGTAACCAAACACTAAATGACTAAGAACAGAGTTTATACTTTTGAAGCACAGTTTTAAAGGAAAATAGGACCCTTAAATACGTTGAGATAAGTTGTTCTTTATTCTTGTTACAAAATTTGTTTTACTAATGCTGTGTTTTTCTTTACCTTTATAAGTCATTTTTTGACATTAANGCTACGCAAAGCTGAGATGTTTATGTATCTTTCACTCCACATGCATTTACTTGTGTGCCTTCTATGTGCCGGGTGCTAGACCAGGCACCAGAAATTCAAGAGTAACCCTGAAACACTTCTGAAGTGGGGTGGGGGGAGTAGTGAGAGATGAGGCCAGAGAGCAGCAGAGGCCATAGTTTGGAGGGCTTTGTATTTCGTGTATTTGTCTTAAGTTTATCTATTTATTTTGAGAGAGAAAGCACAAGTGGGAGAGAGGCAGGAAGAGAATCCCAAGTAGGGTCCACACTGTCAGCTCAGAGCCCGACACAGGGCTCAAACTCACGAACTGTGAGATCAGGTCCCTAGCCAAAGTCGGACGCTTAACTGACCGAGCCATCCAGGTGCCTCTCGTGTATTTTATACAGAGAGCAGGAGCACCATGGAAGGAATTTAAGTAGGGGAAGGATGATGGCCATTTTTAATGTTCTCTGGGGGTGCAACGAGGGGACATCATCACGAGGTATCAAGGAAGTGGAATCGACAGGATTTGGTGACCAGACGGATAAGGGGCATGAGGAAGAGGGTGTAGCAATGATGATTCCTAGGTTTCTGATTTGGACAGCTGGGTACATGAGCTTGTCATCCTGAGATAAAGAATACAGAAGGAGCAAGTTTTCAGGGAAGGAGGGCAGAGGAGGAAGGGGCGATGATAAGGTCAGTTTGGGACATACTGAGTTCTAGCTGTTTATGAAAACATCTCCGTGGAGAAGTTCCATGGGAAAGCGTGAATCTGAATTTCCTCGTTCATCTTGCTGCCCACAGCTTAGTCGAAGCCTCGTGTTACATATAGATAATAATCTGAAGTTCAAAACTTACCAATTCGCCTTCCTTCTCTTCCCTTAGGTCTGAAACCCCCCAAAGACAGAGGTGCTCTAGCTTAGGCCCGTATGCCTTGAACACTCTGGGCTCCCAGCTCTCCAGCTCTCAGTTTGGACTTGGGGACTGCTCGCTCTGCAGTTTTACTCTAGATAGTGTTTAGGCAAGTAAGGAAACATAACCGCCCCTCAGCTGATTCATCTGTAATCCAGACCATCCAAACATATTGGATACTATATATCCTAATGTATTGACTTTATCTCTGGCTAATCCAAATATACTGAATTTATATTAGTAAAATAATGCCTATAACGCCTTGCACATGGACTTGCTGTTGGGCTTGGGCTTTCACATTTTATGGTTTGCTACTGAAGTTAAGCTTCCAGTCTCGGACTCTAACCCACTCTACGCACGAGCGAGAAGACAGATGGATACAGCTGTAGCTCTTTGACACCCTTCACTAGCCCATCATTTAAACAGGTGGGTTTTCTTTTTAATTAAAATAAGTATTTTTCTATTTAGCTCTTTATTCTCTTTTCCTTACCCCATGGCAACCATCACCTAGATTTAGAAACTGCCTGATTATCACCATGATGATTTGATCGGATCGCCTTTACAGCAGAATAGAGCATTTTCAAACGAAAATTAAAT
>NW_027527804.1:2413403-2415600 GCF_008692635.1 Crocuta crocuta
TATTTCTAGAACCCAGATTCAAACCCAGATAGGCTTTTTGGTTTTTGCTGGACACATTTTCATCGTTTTATTTTTTATTAGCAAAACACTTAGCGAATCACTTTGAACTACATCCCAAACCTATATATTTTCTAAAACTACTGAATCAGGATGGAATTGACATTTCATCCAGTTAACATCCCGAGTAGAACTTGGATGTTTTACTGGCAAAGCCATTGATCTACCATTTAGCATTATTGCTTTCAATAGAACTGGGGTGGGAGGAAGAGGCTCACCTCAGAAAGTAAATGAAAATGCTTCATTGTGTTCTCAAGCCTTCTCTAAATTCATCATTTTCTTTTTATGTGCAAACCGCAGAAGGATAGGATGCTTATTCCAAATGCATACAAAATAATTATTCAAACTTCTATCTGGGTATTTTTCAAAGCTTCATTTTCCACGGCTGTCATACCTAATGGAAGTCTCTCAAATGAATGGTCGTCCAAACCACCTGCGTCTTTGCTCATTGCTGTTTACTTTACCTAAACCATGCCCTGCCATCTCAGCCCCTGTTCTCTAAATGTTTGGAGGGCTGAAACTCTGTATTTTCCATCTTTCCATCACTGTTGTGTAGCACAGTAACTGAACACGTGGTCAGGATTTGTTGAATGAATTTGTGCATGAATGAGCCAAAGCATGGGATCCATCCCATGGACGCCAGTGAGTGTCCATCACTGGGTAATGGAATGTCTCTGGGAAATGCATTGTTAGGAAAAGTGATCTCTAAGGAAGTAGCAACACCTCTCCCCACAGTTGGCCTCCATACCCTCTCCTCCCCTGCTGCCCCCAACATGCCCAACCCCTCAAACAAAGGCTTGGCTTCTTTAGGTCGTTTCTGGTCAGAAGGACAACTGAGAGCCAGGGAACCAAAGAAAAACTTTAGAGGACTAATCCCCAAATGCTTTGAAAGTTGAATCTCCAGTGTATCACTTGATCCTCAAACCCCAGTATATCATTGGATCCACAAACTTGTAAAGACAGGGCAGAAATTACAACCCCATCTCCAAATAGCCAGAGAAAAGTAGACTGACTTCCCTTAGGCCACTGAGTAATGGAGTACGAGCTAGAACCTAAGCCTTCTGACCTCCCAGCGTATATACCACACTGTTTAGCTCCCCTGTACATGACTAGTCTTCCAAACTGGAACATCAACTCTCCCAGGAAAGGGCTTGTGTGTAACTCTGTCTTTCCCCTGTACCCCAATGCTTAGCATGGGGCTCAGCAAAACCAAAGCATGACTGAGCTACCCCACTCTTAAAAATCAGCTCCTGATAATCTTTCCCTCTATTCCCATTGGGTAGATGCAGTGGCAAACCTCACAATTCATTTTGGGAATCACCTGGGAGGCAAGCTCAGGTGATTCTGGATGGTTCTCTGAGGTGTGCACCTTGCTACCAATTGCTGCTTTTCCAAGCTAGTCAATTATCAAGCCACTGGTTGGATCTAGTTCCTTCTTTCCTGTGATGGAGGTACATAGCTCAAGAGGAACAGTGACTAGATCAGCTCCATTTGGGATTACTTAGAAATGGGAGCATCCTTAGCTCAACTGGTTGATTGGTGAAGTTTGACAGCCCTTTCCTCTATCCCTTCAGTACATCCGCAGGCCTGCAGACAGGAGCAAATCTCTCATTGCCCTCTCAGAGACTGAAAGGAGCGCTAGAAACCACCAAAAATTGCAAACTCTCTGAGAGCAGAAACCATGCCTCCACCACTGTAAACCTCGTGGGTCCTGGCACAAAATAGGCACTCAATAAATATTGTATAATTGAGCCACTCCAAATGCATTTGAAAAGCAGGTAGGACTTGCTGAATGACCCATAATGAATATCTGTATATAGAAAAATTCTCAACTCTGGCTTAACATGTGGTCCTTTCTCCAAATATTGTTAATGTTTTTTAAATATAATTTATTGTCAAGTTAGCTAACATACAGTGTATACAGTGTGCTCTTGGCTTTGGGAGTAGAATCCCATGATTCACTGCTTATGTACAACACCCAGCGCACATCCCAACATGTGCCCTCCTCAATGCCCGTCACCCATTTCCCCTCACCCACTGCCCCCACCCATTTTAAATGGGATCCTCTTGCCTTTATTCAAAAGAATGGTTTGATGGTGGGAATTGTGGCTGGCTTAGGAGAGATAATAAATTGACAGTT
>NW_027527804.1:2415614-2420270 GCF_008692635.1 Crocuta crocuta
CCCCCAGGTAAGACTGGCTCCAAACAGAGCTTCCCTCTGAAGGAGTTGCTAGTGATCATTTAGTGGGGACTGTGCATTGTCCCATTTGTTCCCATTCCACCGATTAGAACAACGGATCCCCGGAGGTTGGGTCATCTTCTGCTTTCTGCCATTTTGGCAGCACTTACCGTTTGGCAATTGTTTCAACATGTTTTATCACGGATTTCTCAGTGTTACTATGAGGGTTGGGATGGTGCTGTATCTCTCTTTCCCTGCTAATAAAAGGAGCAAGGAGGATATTTATCCCCTGGGACTTAATTAGCACCATAACTCACTGCCCTGGATCATTTAAGGTCTTAGTTGTTCCGAGAAGAGAAAAAACAAACAAACAAACAGGAAAAAAAAATGGCCCATACCTAACACATTAACTTTGAGGATGCCTTGATTTTTTCCGACAAAGTCAGGGGGGTTGTTAACATCACAGACGTAGACACCACTATCTGCTGGTTGCATATGTGAAATAGTGATAGATGCGTTATCTGGGTCGCTGGACCCTACAATCCGACCTTTAAATTGCCCGATGGCTGTAGCTTGTCCACCTTCAGAATAGTAAATCTAGGACAGAAAAATGACACAAATGAGAACTGGAGAGTGGCCAGCACTAAGGTAAGCTACCCGGAAGCACTCTCTATCTGATGTTCCCTTTCTTGGTAAGAGGCAACATTCCCACCCGCCCCCTCCTGAAGGAAACAGATCCCATGGCAAAGGTTGCTCAAACCAGTGGGACACTAGCTTTCTCACAGCTGTGCACAACCATCTCCTCACTTGTGCACAAAGCATTACTGTGACGTCATCAGAGCAGGGATGTGTGACCACTGACAGATGATAAACAGCTGGAGCTGACAGGATTCAACTCTTATGCTTCAGCTAGATCAAGATGCTTATCTGATGAGACTACCTGGAGGAAACTCAGTGCCTAAAACACAAATGCCTGAGAGACGGCAAGATGGCGGAGAAGTAGGGAGCTCCGTGCGTTTCGCTTGCACCCATCTCTCAAACAGAGAAGGCCTGAAGTCGTAGGACACTGCGCCACAGGAGTCTGGGAAGAGAGAGAGACAGAGCACACTGGGAAGGAAACCTCATGAGTGCGTGAGTGCGAGCTGGGGACGATAAAAGAGGCCGGGACCCGGAGATACGGAGGGAGGGGAGGGAACCCGGCTTGCGGGCAGCCGCGGTGAGTGATGAGCCGCAGCGAGCCGTGGTGAGCTGCCCTGAGCCCAGGGGAAAGGAAAGAGAAGCTGAGACTGCTCGTAGAACCGTCCCTGGAGAAGAGAAAAACCTCGGCTTGGAAAGACAATGTATTTTAGTTCTGGCTGGGGTGCTGACTTTGAACTACGTGCCCCCGGTCCCAGAAGGCGCCAGGAAAAACCGCTCTGCAGCGCTCCCGGTACCATCCCCGGTGGCGGCGGCAGCGGCAGCTCGGCGGCGGCGAGGACTCTGCAGACCTGAAGCTGCTACGTTCCCCGCATGCACGTGGGGTGCGCGGAGGCCTCGGATCCCAGGTTGTATCGCTGCTTGATCCGGCGTCGGATCTGAGACTGAGACACTTCCCCCAGCCCCCACTCAACCCCCGGCAGCAGGGAAGCTGCAACCTGGGGGACTGTTTTGGGCAGTATAAACAAAGCGCAGACTGGGACCTGGAAACAGGCGGGGCGTGGGGCATAGAACTCAGCCCACCTTGGCTATGTCCTCAGCACGGGGAGATCGAACCCAAAGGAGTGATTTGCAACACTTGGTTGAGAAGGGACTGGGGCGACGCCATTGTTCTCCCCACAACCACCAAGGCGGGGCCTCAAGGAGCGGCCAGGGGGACACAGTGGAGGCGAGACCTGCCTACACCAAACCAAGCCCATCCCCTCCAGAGAGCTGTTTTGTTGTTGTTGTTGTTGTTTTTACCTAAGCCTTGGTTTGCGTGTTTATTGGTTCTGTCTGTGCGTTTGTGTACCTTTGTTCCCTCTGTGGTTGTCTGTTTTCTTTTTCCAGGGCTACCTCAAGAAACACGCCAAACTACACATGGTGGAGAGTCCCAAATACCACTACGGAGTAGGGATACAAAATAACCAAACTCTCAACAAGAGACACCATTCAAAGAACACTTCCTGAATGGAGAGGACCTGAACAGTCAAAGAGCCCTCTTTAATACAGCAGAACTCGCAGGGGCAGAGTGTACAACAAGCTTGTAAAATTAACAAGAGACAGAAAGCTAACCAAAATGATGAACCGAAGAACTCTCCTCCAAAGAAATGCCAGGAAGAAATGACAGCTAAAGAACTGCTCAAAACAGATATAAGCAACATAACTGAACAATAATTTAGAATAATACTCATAAAATTAATTGCTGGGCTTGAAAAAAGCATGGAAGACATCAGAGAAACTATTGCTACAAACACTATGGAGCTTAAAAATAGTTATGATGAATTGAAAAATACTATAAATGAGATACATAATAAAATGGAGGCGTCCAATGCACGGATTGAAGAGGCAGAAAGGAGAATAAGTGATTTAGAAGACACAATTATAGAAAAAGAGGAAGCTGAGAAAAAGAGAGATGAGCTGATCCAGGAACACGAAAGAAGAGTTGAGAGCTCNGAATGTGCTAATAGCAGGGGACTTTAATACTCCACTTACAGGAATGGGGAGATCAACTAGACAGAAAATCAATAAAGAAACAATGGACTAGGGGCGCCTGGGTGGCTTAGTCGGTTAAGCGTCCGACTTTCGCTTAGGTCATGATCTCGCGGTTCGTGGGTTCGAGCCCCGCGTCGGNCACCTCACACCGGTCAGAGTGGCTAAAATGAACAAATCAGAGGACTCTAGATGCTGGTGAGGATGTGGAGAAACGGGCACCCTCCTACACTGTTGGTGGGAATGTACACTGGTACAGCCCCTCTGGAAAACAGTGTGAAGGTTCCTCAAAAAATTAACAATAGAACTCCCCTATGACCCAGCAATAGCACTGCTGGGAATTTACCCAAGGGATACAGGAGTGCTGATGCATTGGAGCACATGTACCCCAATGTTCACAGCAGCACTCTCAACAATAGCCAGTAGCAATCTCCCTGGAACTATTATTTCATTTAGATAAATAAGGGCACTCAAATACCGAAATATTAAATGGCTAATCCAAAGTCACAGGATTCATTTACTATTATTATAATTTACCACAGTCAAGGAAGACCTGTATTCTAGTCCCCTCTCTGTTAGAGATACAAGTAGTTAGATCGTAACAGCAACTGTGGGAGCGGCATGGTGAGGTGTATGAGGCCTAGTCTAGGAATCAGATGATCTTGGCTTTAGCCATAGCTCTGCCTCTGACTGTGACATAGTCAGGGAAGGTGGCCTTTGGTTATGTCTCCATGGCAACCTGCTTTGTGATAAGAAACAATGTTATTTAATCATCTCTCCAACCTTGAGTTTCCACATCTGAATGAGGAGCCAGAACGAGGTCCTCCAAATTATGATATGTGTTCCCCGAGTGTACACACATAAGTTGATTTTAGGTGGCACATAAATGAGAAGTTGATTTTAAGTGGCATATGAATGAAAACTTATTAGAAAGACACATCTAGCACATCAAGTCTGTGACTTCATGGATAAGATTGCTTAGGGTGACACTAAGATATTTTTAAAATTTGAAGAAACCAAGTCAATATAGAGAATGACATTAAATAATCCCCCTGTTGGTGCACAATTAAGACGAAAATCATAAAGACATAATGGATTGAAGCTTGGGAATCACTGGACTAGGTGATCCCTCAGATTTCTTCATTATACACAGCCTATGTACACACTTTGTTAGTTTCATATAAATGTATGTTCAAGTGGTTGTTTATTATTTAATAAGCTGGTATTGCCATGCCCTAGTCCAGTGGAACTAAGTAATGTTTTCATAAAATTTACTGAAAGAACTTTATTTATTTAATTCACTCTTCTAACATTTTAGAAGAAACTGAAGCCCAGAGAGGTAAAAANGGAAAGGTCTAGTCTAGCACCCTGTTCTTCTAATTCTAATTCCTTGTCCAGTGCTATTTACCTTAATCAGATGGGGGAGGAAAGGCAATCAAGCAAAGCAAAAGATATTGTCAAGATAAAGTCAGATATATTCCCTTTCAAGTAGAAAGCCGATATATTTTTAAACTAAAGCAGAAAGATAGATTCTGAGGGAAAATTCAAAGAGCATATTGAAGGAGAAAAAACTTATCTCTCTCCCCCAGTTCTCTAATATCAACTAGCTTTTCTTCCTGCTACAAATGAGCCATTTATAATTCAGTTTGTCCACTCACACCTACTGAAATCACAAACTTTTGCCCCAAAGGAGTTTTGTTGGACTTACAAACCGGAAAGCCAACATTAACCGAAGGTATCCAAGTGGTCCAGGAGGATGTTCAGTTCATCAAAGGTCTATTACCTTCATCAGGGTTAACACCCAAGCTATCAGGCTTTCTATTTCACTAGGCAGCATTGGGCTTATATACTTTCTAATCAACAATTTGTGAGGTCTTGTGGACTTTTACCTGAAACACATCCTTCAGTCCATCAAGGAAGCCCTTTTACACCTCAGACATCTGGCTGCTCCCCCTGCTCCCAGGAAGACTGGGGAGTGGCGGGGGAGGCAGC
>NW_027527804.1:2420296-2430793 GCF_008692635.1 Crocuta crocuta
ACATCAGTCCTGCCTACAGGCCTCAGTCAGTCCCAGAGGGTCTAGGAGAAAGACCTGGTTTCTGCAGAGAACAGGGAGCCACAAGAGTGTGTTTTAGGCCAGGGCTAGAACATTCTTTGAATGTTCCAGTGTAAAAGTCGCAGTGTTGGTCATGAAGCCAGGTAAAATGAGCAAATAAGTCATGAGGCCCTGGACTTGTAACTTCCCTGTAAGAAGGACCTTCACCGATCCTTTTACCTGAACTCCTTACACTGTAGTCTCATAAACCTTGCCCTTTCACAAATAATACTAAAAGGTGTCAGGGATAGGAATGGAGGTAAGGAGGGATAACAATGGACTCCTAAAAGGGAAAGATCTTGGCCTGAGAAGGAAAGTCCCCAGGGCTAGCCAGTGGCCGGACACAGAGATGGAGGGACTTTGTGTTAGGGGAAGTCCATGCTGTCACACTGTCCTTGTAAAGAAAAAAAAAAATGTTTTCCTGAAACTGCTTATCTAATCACTCGGGAAGTACTAAAACGTGGTTCCATTTTCCACAAAAGAATAACTCTTTTAAAAAATCAAAGCTGAACAATGGCCAAGACCCAGCCCATGATCCTATGAGCCTTGTACCTTTTCAAAGAAAGTACATTGTCAATTTAGAGATCAAAGCAATCGAGGTCCAGGAAAAGCCATGGATGTTCAACAGGCCATGTCCTTTGGGAGGTAGGGGAGAGCAAATCGGCTTAAAGAAAACCAAACCTATCCAAGTGTTCCCATAAGTGGTACTTGTTAGTTTTTTGCCCGCTTGTCCTTTGTGGATGCCCTACTTTCCCCCCAAGGTCTTCTCTGCTCCTTGTGAAGTTAGAGGCTGATATGGAGACACATTAGTTGTTAGACCCCCCCTAGAGATCACTTCTTTTATGGTTTCTAAGGTTGATGGCCCTTCAGGAGCCAGATGGATATTGGAGATACGGGAAATAGCTGGGAAGGGATGGCGGATGGTGGTAAGATCATAGAGGAGGGTAGGGAATGTGGTGAACTGGAGAGCCAATACAAGCAAGGCTTTCCAACCGTGGAAAGAAACACACACAATAGTGGGCTGCTCAAGAACATGCATCTCCTGGCCAAATAGGGGCCCAGAGGCCTCTAATTTTCAACCTCTGATTCATCTTCTTCTATAACAGAAAAGGATACTGGAGGCTCCAAAAAAGAAAGCGATTTTTCCAAGATCACCCAATTTGTAAGCAGACCTGGAATCCAGACCTCCTGACTCTCCCCGAGTACGTGGAAATGGCCTAGTAGCCTTGCCCTAGGCGAGAAAGATGATTTCTAGGTAATCTTTCCCTTTTGGGGCCATTCCATCCTCTACTTCAGCCCGACTCCTTTGCTGCCAATTGCTGCTATTCATTGGCACGATGCTTCCCATGCCGAGTGGTCTCACCACCTGATGCCTTCGACATCTGCCAGCTGCAATAACAGCCTTTCCCCTCCTACTGTGCCAAGTTCCTATTCACACGACGCCATGCAGCTGGGCGCCAGATTTGTCCAACAAGATTTTTTTCCCCTCAGCTTTGTGGTATTGTTCTCTAACTAGAGGCTGGAGTATAAACAAGAAGGGTTGAAAGAATTCAGTCTGCTTTCTGTTTGAGTCTGAGTTGGAATTCATAAATGCATTTAGCCTCCAGAGCTGCTTTTGTGGGCTCCTTTTGGAAATGTGGAGGGTGTGGAAGTCCACAGAAAGCCACCCACTCTTTCCCTTCAGCTTCTTGCTTTCTGCCCTACTCATAAAGGGGCTAGCCTTGGGAAGGGAAGAGTACAGAGTAGCAATGGTCTCAAGTCCAGCACTTTTTCTGGACTGTCCTAGCAGACAGGTTGCACATGGAAGGGAAAGAACACCAAAAGAAAGAGATCCCTACCTTCAAACTACTCCTTTCCTAGTCTGCCAGTTGCCCAAGATCCCACCATTTGAATGGCTTCTTTCGGGTGAAGGCGCAGAAAGTCTATGCTTACAAGATCTTCTTTGGAAGAGGACAAAATTAAGTATCAGTAGGGGCGCCTCGGTGGCTCAGTCGGTTAAGCATCCGACTTCAGCTTAGGTCATGATCTCACAGTTCATGGGTTTGAGCCCGGCATCGGGCTCTGTGCTGACAGTGCAGAGCCAAGAGCCTGCTATGAGTTTTGTGTCTCCCTCTCTGCCACTCATGCCCTGTCTCTATCTCTCAAAAATAAACATTAAAAATTTTTAAAACATAAAACAATAATAAAATATCACTGGCCTCTAACACCTTAGCATTAGATTAATTTATCAGATTTAGCAAGAATATACAGCTGAGGTAATGGGATACAGGATAGATAAATTTCGATGGGAGGGGGTGGGGGGAAGGGAAGAGCCTGGAGTATTTCTCAGTGGGAGTGACAATGGTACTTTGGGCAGACAATTCTTTCTCATGTGGGTTTATTCTATATACAGCAAGATATTCAGCATCTCTAGCCACCACCTACTAACTGCCAGTAGTGATTCTCATTTATAACAATTAAACCAACACCCCCTCATTTTCAAGTGCATGTGAGGAAATGATACACCCCCACCCTGCCAACATTTAAAAAGCATTTGATATAATGCTATCTGTAGAGGAGAGACCAGGTGGGGAGAATCTGAACATCCACAGAATATGAAGACATTTGGTTCTGGAAGTAAGTTGTCCACATTAAATGTACACTGGGGAGATGAAAATGGCAAAGGGTACCATCCACTTTGGATGTTCTAGAAGAATAAGTACTGTCTGTGAGACCCATGCTAAGTAGGAGCAATGCCTGTTCTGTTCACAGGCAGGTGAGATCTCTTTAGTTTTACCAGTTAGTGTCTGGGTGGAAGAGGAGGAAAAGTGGTGTGATCAGAGGGTAACCAAACCACCCCACACGTCCATGCTAGCCTGCCTATTCCAGGGCCCAGAGTCTTCAACTGAGTGCCCTTTATGAGGGATTGATCATCTAAAGCTGTCCATGTCTTCCGAGAAAAGGGCTTCTCTAAGAGAAGGGCCAAGCTAATAAATATCCTGACCCTCCTGGTCAGAAGACTTATGGGATACCTCTGCAGTCCCCATTCACCAAAGCAACCCCTTGGAGAGAATAGTCAGTAAGAAACAACACCCTTCCCTGGGTATTGAGAAACTCTAGGTCTTGGAGTCAACTGCTCCTTTAACACAATGATGTTAGAGTAGGAGAAGAATATGAGCCTATGGCAGGAGTTGGTCACTTCCCTGCTCAAGGCAGCAGTAAGTCCCTGAGCCTTTTGGAGGAGGCTGAAAGGAATTCCAGACATGAGCATGAGAAGTCAAACTCAAGACTGTCCCAGTTTTGCCAGGAGCTTGCACTGATCTGGACTGTTACCAAACCTGGACCATACCTTCCCACTCCTAAAGGCTGGTGTCATTGCCTAGATATTCCAAACAATGAAGGGGTCCAGTAGTACACCAATAGGTGTTCTTACCTGAGAGGTCCAGCTACATCTTCCCCGAGCGTCTCTTGCATGCGCCATATTTAGACACTGACTGACTGCCTTTTCCTCCATACCCTCAGTATCGAGGCACGGGCTGTGCTGTGTTTGAGCAGAAATGGGTGGATCTGAGAGCTGAATGCTACATGGTAAACTGCCACAACAACCCAGGAGTTGAATTGAATCACTCAGTGATCAGTCTGGCAACATCTTACTCCCATAAATCATAGAATTGTCTAATAGCACAGCTGTCTCTTTTTACCATCCCCCAAATGTTCACCAGCCATCCCTAGATTAACATACAACATGGTCTACAGAATTATGGATGCATGGATGTACTCAAAGAAGAAACAAATTTGAAATAGAGGCCAAATCCCATTTTGAAAAATACCATCTCAACTGAAGAAGTCTACAACGTCATTGTTGACCAGGCTCTCTGTTCAGCAACAGGAGCAGGCAGAGAAGCCTGACCCTTCTCTTTAGCCACAGGGACCTGGCAGTCAGTGGAACGGGAAACCGATCCTCGGCCAAGATTCCCCCAAGAGCTCTGTCCCAGCTGTTAAGCGATACTAAATGTCTCTTGTAGGGCTGGATTCCCTAGTGCCCATGATGCTGGGGGTATGGATGGGGTGGGGATTTTGCAAAGTCACTATTTTGTAAGTAATGATACTACTAAGTCATTGAATTACACTTTGAATTGAATTCATTGAATTACACATTCAATTACTACACATTCACTGAATGGCTACTACATGGAAGGCTTCTCGGTGCTTCACAAGCATCATCTCATTTAATCTTCACAGTAGACCTATGAGGTAGGTAAGTAGCCCCATTACACAGATGGGAAAACTGACCCTCTGAAAGGTCAACTGAATTGTCTAAGGTCACCCAGCCAGCAAGTAAGTAGCAAAGCAAGGAGGAGAACCAACATCCATCAGGAGGTTTCCACTGGTGCTCCAAAACTACTCATGTGGAAAAGCAGAGAGAAGCACATGCCTGCAGGGGAGAGGGAAAGAGGGGAGGGGACTCCAGTTCTCTGGAAGTTGACACCCAAGGATGATTAAAATGGGGATCTCACTGGGGTAAGCTGAAGCAAGATGGAAAAAAAAGAAAGAAGAGAAAGCTTGACCTTATAGAGGTGATTTTCACTGTCTAAGTCAAGGGTTAGACCTACTCTACCCCGTCTTCTATGCAGCTGAGGCACAGGCATAGCACAGGCCTCATGCACTTGGAGAGAATCTAAAATGTTTTAAGATCAATGGGGGGCCTGGGTGGCTCAGTTGGTTGAGCGTCTGACTTCAGCTCAGGTCATGGTCTCGCAATCCATGAGTTTGAGCCCCGCATCAGGCTCTGTGCTGACAGCTCAGAGCCTGGAGCTTCCTTCAGATTCTGTGTCTCCCTCTCTCTCTGCCCCGGCCCTGCTCACAGACTCTCTCTCTCTCTCTATTTCTCTCTCTCTCTCTCGAAAAATAAATAAATATTTTTAAAAAATTTTTAAATGTTTTGAGATCAAGGAGCATGTTCTTGCTGAGTCAGTGGCTCAGCACAGAGGACCTTCTTTGATTTGGACCTCCCAAAGAGCAAGAAACCTTAAATTCCTTGCCTTGCCTGTACCTGCTGTCTTGAAGAATGACGCAAATGGCAAGGAAATAAGCTACTCAACAAAGACATTTTAATAGTTCCTTTCCAAAGTGCCCCTAAGCGATGCCCTGAGCTCAAGCCACGCTCAGTTCAATCACCTACACCTTCTGTGTATCTCCACATCTACATAAAACCTCGTTGCTGTTCACAAGATCCTCCTGCCCTGTGTCTGTCCCCCAACCCATCACTACATAGTTCAACCAAGAGGCAGCCTTGTAAATTCCAGCGTCAGGGGAGACATAAGGAACAATTTATATTTTTGACCTCAGATTGGCCCCAACCTCACTTCCAGGCAGTTGAGGACATCTGGATTTGAGTACCAAGCATTAAAAAAAAATGTTAAATATAGTGGCAAGGCCTCTCTAAAGTTGGCCTCTACTGGCAAAATGGAAAAGCCTTCAAGCCTGCAGATAAAGAATGTATTAGAAAGACTATCCAGGAAACTGAATTTCCAAAAGGAAGAGAGTTCACGTGATTATTGCCATCCACAGTCTGAGAGAGCAACCTACAAAGGAAGAGGATGGTTTCTCAGTTGATTGCAATATGTGGGGTCTTGGGTCAGGGCATTTGGGTGACAAAAAGTGGTAAAATTACTGGTGCTGCTGCTGCTGCTGCTGATTAAGGTGATAAAGCTGTTTACAAGGGAGAAAACTTAGATCTTTATATTTTTTCCAAGCATTTCCACATGCATTGTGTTAGCGGACTCCCCATGAGATTGCAGGAGAGTGTTAGCGCTTCACCACATTTTGAAGAGAGGCACAGAGCGATTCAGACACTTGTCTGAGGTAACCAGTGCTGAGCAAAAATGTCGAAAGTTGATTGGAGAGTGGCATTAATGAAATCATGTCTTGAGCTGTGTCTCCTGCTACAAAAGTCTGTAGGCCCTCTGGTGAAGAGAGAACGTAGCACCTCCAAAGGACCAGATATGGCTTAAGTGACACAGGCCACGGTGTGGCTCCTCTAAGCTAGCACCCTCCTTCTTCTCTACCTCTGCCCTTAAACCTCCCCTAGCCCACTGAACTCACCTCCCATTTTTCTACTAAACCAAAACCCTTCCTTTTGTTCAAGGCACAATTCAACTACATCCAACTATTCCAAACCATACTCATTTGTTTCTTCTCTGAAATCCTTGTTTGGGACCATACATCCTTTGGAAAATCTGATGAAAGTTATAGGCCTTTTCTCTCAAGGGATACGTATTGGCAGACGTGTTGTACACTCATGCAGATTGCTACATGTGCTCTCCCACCCTCTCTCTCACACACACACCCACACCTTTGAGTATACAATTTTAGTCCTTGTGCTAATTTAAAAAAGGAATTACCCTTAAGACCAGATGAATAAAAACTGAGACTAGGCAGCTTACAGGTAGAATGGTTCTTTTTTGACTTTCATGGACCCTCTTCCAGCAACCTCTTAGCCCAGACCCTAGCCTACTTCCCCTATCCTGTATCCTCTAGCTTCCTGTGGGATTACCCAGGGTTCATCACTACCTTGGCCCTTGTCTATCCATCTGGGAGTGTCATTCCATCAGGACTCGGTCAGACACAATGACTTAGCTCACTTGACAGGCAGATCCCAGATACTACATTTAGCAGAGATCTGCTGATCAGGTAGGACGTGTATTTGAACTGGGGTCTCTGGGAAATAATAGAGAGATTATTTCAGGGGAGGGAGAACCCTTTGAGAACTACTGCTCATTTCACCTATGAGAAGGACCATTCCTATCTACTCTAGAAAACACAATACATTCAATGTTGACCTACTCAGATTTGAGATAACAGGCTATAACTGAATATGAAGAGAGGACAAAGGCCGACTCACATAGATGATGGTCTTCCCTAAACAGCTGTCTTCAAACTCTTTGTATCTGAGGTTCTGCCACTGTTGTCACTGGCTTACCACTCCTTCACACACTGACTCTAACAGTTTATGTCAGAACTACCATAGCGGAAGAGTTGAGGAAAAAAGTCCTTACGGAAGTTGGTGGTAAGTCCTTCTTATGAAAGAATGACCACTGGATGGAAAGCTTGTCCCGGGAGACCACAGTGCTGGTGTAGGTGCAGACAAGTGTGACATCAGATCCAACAGTCACGTTCATGACGCTGTCTGGGATGGTCACCTGCACCATACTACCTTGACCTGGAAAGACAATCATCGAAAAGAAAATGATGCATACTCACATTCTGATGACACTCTTTCATTACAAAGCACTTTCAATAACATCTTATTTGAGGAATTCAAGGGAAGGAGAAGGTACAATGGGCTGTATGGGAAAAGTGAGCAAGCAATGGGCATGGGGGGGGGGTCTAACAAATTACAATGGGGACAATACTCAATCCTATGCGGTGGTGAGGTAATAACACCGAACTGGGTATTTCTTCTGTATAAGGATGGCCTTACACAGAGGTTCTTAAACTGTTATCCAGGGACACTAAAAGGTCCATAAATATGGAGAATAACCCATCCAGTCTCACCAGGACTAACATATTCCTTGGATGTGGAACTTTTCAGTTTTAAAATCAGGTAAGTCTCAGGAGAACCATCCTAGTTTTGCTAGGACTTTCAGTGCTTAAACCAGGAAAATCCCAGGAAAACTAGGATAAGTTGGTCACCCTACCCCTAAGACCATTTTGAGAGGCTTCAAGCTCAAAATGATATTCATAATAATGCCAAGATGCTATTTTTCTTTTTCACTCTCATCCTCTCATGAATGTACAGTGGAGTGTTCTACTAGCTGCATGGTAGATGACGTCATTGCTTTGGCACCTAGTGGAATGTGTGCTTGTGGATTTTTGTCTCAATAATTTTTAGTTCTCATTTCTAATTTAGTGAAAATAAATGGCAATAGTTGACATAGAAGAAACTCTTTGGGAGCCCTCAATAATTTTTTTATTGAAAATTTTATTGAGATAATGGTAGATTCATTCACATGCAGTTCTAAGAAATCACACAGATATTCCATGTACAATTTACCCAGCCCCCCACAATGAAATAATTTTTAAAATCTATACTATAATATCACAATTAGGACACTGGAATTGAGACAATCCACTGATCTTATTGTGTTTCTCCAGTTCTACTTGTACTCAGGCATGTGTGTATGCATTCAGTGTCATACAATTTTATCACATGGGTAGTTTTATGTTATCTACCACCACAATGAGGATACTGTAGTGTTTTATCACTACAAAGACCCCCGATATCGCCCTTTTATAATCACCCTCACCTCCCTCTTGCACCCCATCCCTGATTCTAAGCATTGGTAACCACTAATATGTCTTACATTTCTAAAATTTTGTCATTACACAACTGTTGTATAGACGGAAGCATGGTAACCTTGTGGGATGGGCTTTTTCTCATTCATCATAATTACCTAGCAGTGAACCCAAGTTGTTGTGTGTATTTGTAATTCATTGCCTTTAATTGGTTAGCAGCATTCAATTTGTTGAACAATTCACCCACTTAGGAACATCTGGGTTGTTTCCAAGTATGGGCTATTGAATAAAACGCCAATGAACATTCATGTACAGATTTCTGTGTGAACATAAATTTCCATTTCCCTGGGCTAAATTCCGAAGAGTGCAGTTGCTGGATCAGATGGTAGTTACATGTTTAGCGTTTTATTAAAAACTAAAACTAAAACCAGCCACACTGTTTTCTAGAGTGGCTAGCCCAATATACATTCCCACCAATAACATGTGAGTGGTCCAATCTCTCCACATCGTCCTCAGCCTTTGGTGTTGTCACTATTTTCCACTTCAGCCATTACATAAGTGTGTAGTTATATATCACTGTAATTTGAATTTGCATTCCCCTAATGCAAATTAATGATGCTAAACAACTTTTTATGTGGTAATTTATCATTTGTATATCTTCCTCAGTGAAAGGTCTGTTCACATCTTTAGCCCATTTTCTAATTGGATTGTTTAATTTTCAACTGTTGAATTTTGAGAGTTCTCCATATAATCTAGATTCCAGTCGAGACACTTTTATTTCTTCCTTTCCAATTCACAGGCTTTTTATTTCTTTTTACGACTTTATTGCAGTTGCTATAACTTCCAATACTTTACATGTACAACTTGTACATAACACAACACAAAATATGTTATTTCTAGGTTATTTGTAGATGCTTTTTATCAAGTTGAGGTAATTCTCCTCTGCCACGGGTTGAATTGTGTCCCACTGAAAATATGTACAAGTTCTAATTCCAGGTTTCTGTGAATGTGACCTTATTTGGAAATAGGGTCTTTGCACTGTAATTAAGTTAAGGATCTGGGGATGAGATGATTCTGGATTTAGGGTGGGCCTTAAATCCAATGACTATTATCCCCATAAGAAAAAAGAGGAGATTTGACACTGATACACAAAGAGAAAGGCCATATGAAGATAAAATCAGAAATAGGAGCATTGTAGGGGGTCCTGGGTGGCTCAGTCGGCTGGGCATCTGACTTTGGCTCAGGTCATGATCTCCCCGGTCTTGAGTTCAAGCCCTGCGTTGGGGGCTCTGTGCTGATAGATCACAGCCTGGAGCCTGCCTCCAATTGTGTGTCTCCCTGTCTCTCTCTGCCCTATTCCTGCTCACGCTCTGTCTCTTTCTCTCAAAAATAAATAAATGTTGAAAATTTTTAAAAAAATAAATTGGGGCATTGTATATACAAACAAAAGAACCCCAAGAACTTCTACCAGCCAAGTAGCAGAATGGCATGGCACTGATTCTCTTTCAGTGCTTCTAGAAACAACCAGTACTGCCAAAGTTTCATCTTCAGACTTTGGACCTCCAGAACTCTGAGAGAATAAAATTCTCTTGTTGTTTTTTTTTTAATGTTTATTTATTTTTGAGAGAGCTAGAGAAAGATAGAGTGTCTATATATAGTCTATGTACTATCTTTGTCTGGTTTTGGTATCAGGGTAATGTTAGCCTCATAAAATGAGTTGGGAGTGTTTAGGAAGAGATTGTGTAAAATTGTTGTTAATTATCTCTTAAATGTTTGGTGGAATTATCTAGTAAGAGTATCTAGACCTGGATATTTCTTTTTCAGCACCTTTTAAAATTATGAATTCAATTTCTTTAAGGGTTATAAGGATATTCAGATTATCCATTTTATATTGGGTGAGTTTTAGTAGTTTGCTGTTTGGGGGGAATTGGTCCATTTCTTCTAAGTTGTCAAATACATGAATGTAAATTTGTTGGTTGTAGTTCATTATTATATTTTTAATGACTACAGGATCAGTGGTGATATCCATATTTTATCTCTGATATTGGTGATTTATAGCTTTTCTTTTTATTTTTATCAGTCTTGCTAAAGGTTTGTCAATATTATTTATCAATTTTGTTTTCAAAGAACCAGATTTTACTTTATTTAATAATTGTCCTATTT
>NW_027527804.1:2430820-2440447 GCF_008692635.1 Crocuta crocuta
ATTTCATTGATTTCAGCTCTTTATTATTTCTTTTTTTTGTTTGCTCTGGGCTTTTTTTTTTTTTTAACTCTTATTCCAGTTCCTTGATGTAGAATCTCCAACTATTGACTTGACACTTTTCTTAATTTCAAATGAAAGCATTTAGTGTTATAATTTTCTCTCTCAGCACTGCTTTAGTTGCATGTTACATATTTCCATGTTATATTTTCATTTTAATTCAGTTCTATCTATATTCTGTAAATTTCCTTTGAGATTTCCTTTCTGGTCCTTANCATTCTTATCTTTCTGTTCTTGATTTCTAGTTTGATTCCATTGTGCTCAGAGAACAGACGCTGCATGATTTCAGTTCTTTTACATTAGTGGAGATTTGTTTTATGGCCAAGTATATATTCTATCTCGGTAATATTCTGTAGGTACTTGGGGGAAACAAGTGCATTCTGCTATTGTTGGGTGGTGTTTTACGCAAAGAGATATACTTCAAAACACTATGAACACTCACCAAGGTAGACTACATTATGGGCCTTAAAACACACTTAAAAGAAGAGAAATCACACAATGTCTGCTCCCAGACCACAACGGAATTAAAGTAGGAATAAATTAACAAAAAGATTATTGGAAAGTACCAAGATACATAGAGACTAAACAATACATTTTTATTTTTTAAACAACACACTTTTAAATAACACATGGGTCAAAGAAGAAAGCTCAAGAGAAATTTTAAAATATTTGTAACTAATGGAAATGAAAACAACTTATAAAAATTTGTAGTGTGCAACAAAAGCAGTGCTTAGAGGGAAATTTGCAGCACTTAATGTGTATACTGGAAAATAAGAAAAGATCTAAAATCAGTGATGTAAGTTTGTACCTTAGGAAACTCAAAAAAGAAGAACAAATTAAATCTAAAGTAAGCAGGAGAAAAGAAATAATGAAAAATAGAGCAGAAATCAAGGAAGCTGAAAACAGGAATTCAATATGGAAAACCAATGAAACCAAAACTCGTTATTGGAAATGATTAATAAAATTGATAAGACTCTAATTTGGCTAATTAAGAAAAAAGAGAGCACAAATTACTAGTATCAAAAAGGAGAGAAGGTCATGACTATAGATACCATGGACATCAAAAGGATAATAAAAGAATATTAAGAATAACTCTCTGCCCACAAATTTGATAACGTAGATAAAATGGACCAATTCCTTGAAAGACTCAACCTGCTAAAACTCACACAAGAATAAGTAGACAATTTTGGCAGCCCTATATCTACTCTGTATCTACAAAAGAAATTGAATCAATAATTAATAGTCTTCCAAAACAAAAGCCCAGATGAGTTCACTGGTGAATTCTACCAAATATTTAATGAAGAAATTTTACCAATTCTCTACAGTCTCTTTCAGAAGATAGAACAGAGAGAACATTTCCTAACTCATCCTATGATGTGGACATCACTCCAATACTAAAACCAGACAAAGGCATTACAAGAAAACTATAGACCAATATTTCTCAGGAACATAGATGTAAAAATCCTCAACAAAATACTAGTAAATCACCTCCAACAATGTATAAAAAGAATTCCACACCACGGCCAAGTGGGATTTATCTCAGGTATGCAAGACTGGCTCAAAATTTGAAAATGAATTAATGCAATCTATCACATCAACAGGTTTCTTAAAATCACACGATCATATCAGTATACGCAGAAAAAGTATTTAACAAAGTCCAGCATCCATTTGTGAGAAAAACGATCCAGGAATATATGGGAACTTCCTCAAACTGATAAAGAACATCTATAAAAAACCTGCAGCTAACAGCGTCCTTAATGGTGAGAAACTAGAAGCTTTCCTAATGAGATCAGGAGCAAGACAAGGATGTCCCCTATCATTACTCCTTTTCAACCTCATTCTGGAGGTTTTAGCTAACGCAATAATATGCAAAGAGGAAACAAAAAATATACAGATTGTGAAGGAAATGACAGATGACATGATTGCCTATGTAGAAAATTCAAAAAGAATCAACAAAAAAACCTTCTGGAACTAAGAGTGATTAAATCAAGGTTTCAGGATACAAGGTTAATGCACAAAAGGTAATTGCTTTCCTTTATACCAGTAATAAACAAGTGGAATTTGAAATTTAAAAAAACACAATACCATTACATTATTAGCGTTCCCCAAATGAAATACTTTGAGTATAAATCTAACAAACTCTGTACCAGAGCTGTATGAGGAAAACTAGAATCCTCTGATGAAATTTTAAAGAACAAATAAAAGGAAAGATATTCTATATCTCAATAGAATAGGAAGACTCAATAGTTTCAAAATGTCACTTCCTCTCAACTTGATCTATAGAGTCAACGTCATTCCAATCAAAATCCCAGCGAGTTAGGGGCACCTGGGCGTCTCGGTTAGGTGCCAGGCTTAGGCTCAGGTCATGATCTCATGGCTCATGGGTTTGAGCCCCCTGTCGGGCTCTGTGCTGACAGCCCGGACCCTGGAGCCTGATTCAGATTCTGTGTCTCCCTCTCTCTTGGCTTCTCCCCCACTTGCACTCTGTCTCTCCTAAATAAATAAACATTAAAAAAAATTTTTTTAAAGATCCCAACAGGTTATTTTGTGAATATCGACAAAGTTATTCTAAAGTTTGTGTGGAGACACAAAAGACCCAGAATAGCCAACACAATATTGAGGGAGAAGAACAAATTTGGAAAACTAACTTCCAAATTTGGAAGAATAAATATCAAGACTTCCTATAAAGCCATAATAATCAGACTGTATAGTATTGGTGAAAAAAATAGACAAATAGATCAATGGAACAGAATAGAGAGCCCTGAAATAGACCTGCATATGAAACAGCCCTGAAATAGACTTGCATATAAAACAGTCAACTGATCTTTTTTTTAAGTTTATTTCTTTATTTAGAGAGAGAGAGGCAGAGAGAGAAAGGCAAAGAGAGGGAGAGAGAGGATCGCAAGCAGGCTCCATACTGCCAGCATGGAGCAGGACACAGGGCTCAAACTCATGAACTGTGAGATCATGACCTGAGCAGAAACCACGAGTCAGACGTTTAACTGACTGAGCCACCCAGGTGCCCCCAACTGATCTTTGACAAAGGAGCAAAGGCAATACAGTGGAGCAAAGATGACTTTTTGAACAAATGGTGCTGGAACANACAGATATAAATGAAAGAAAGCAAAACATAAAAATTCCTAGAATATAATATGAGAGAATACAGATGACTTTAAGTATAGTAATGGATTTTTTTAGACACAACACCAAAGGCACAATCCATGAAAAAAAAGTGATAGGCTAGACTTTATTAAAACTAAACTATTCTGCTCTGCAAAAGCCACTGTCAAAAGATGAGAAGGCAAACCACAGACTAAAAGAAATCATTTGCAAAAGACATGTCTGATAATGGTCTGCTATCCAAAACATACAAAGAACTCTTAAAAACTCATTAAGAAGAAAACAAAGAACTAGAATTAAAAATATCTGGATTAGAGGAGCCTGGGTGGCTCAGGTGGTTAAGCATCTGACTTCGGCTCAGGTCAGGATCTCACGGTTTGTGAGTTTGAGCCCTGCGTCAGGCTTTGTGCTATCATTATACATTTGTCCAAACCCACAGAAATGTTGTCTATTTTCTTAGGGAACTCCTATTTAAATCTGTTATTTTAGCAGACAGTCTCTTTTATTTTGTTTTATTTATGTTTGTTTTTTAATTTTTATTTATTTCTGAGAGAGAGGAGGGTACAGCATGAGCAGGGGAGGGTCAGAGAGAGAGGAGACACAGAATCGGAAGCAGGCTCCAGGCTCTGAGCTGGCTGTCAGCACAGAGCCCGATGTGGGCCCGAACCCACGACCCGTGAGATCATGACCTGAGCCAAAGTCGGACGCTCAACCGACTGAGCCACCCCGGCGCCCCGTTTTATTTATGTTTTGCACATAGGTCTCAGCCTACTTTTGTGGGCTGTGGTTCTAAATGCTAGTTTAATTTTCAGAATCTCTGCAGTGTTGTTTTGGTCTCGGTGGCTTATCTGCTGTCACTAGGCCTTCTGTTTGACCCTGATTCTATTGCCTGAGGGGGTAGAAGGGTTTCTCCAGGTCAGGTTGCTGTGTGTCTCTCAGTGGGGGATCCATATGGTGGGACACTCCTACTGGTACCCCTGACTGCTCCTGTGTCTCTGGGGACAGGGGGTGTCTCAGCCACACACAAAAAGCCTCCCACAACTGAACATTTGCTGTGACTTCATTCCTCTTGTCTGCTCTACCCTCCCACCTCAGTATCTCTAGATAAAAGTGAGTTCTCAGGCCCAGTGAGGAAAGAGAATGCTTCCTTTGTCTACTGTTGTTAGTGTGGCTTCTGATGACTCACCCAGTGATGTTGGGCTCACATGATTTCAGAGGGCCTCTCATTAAATCTGGTGGAAAAATAATCCTCCCTGGGCTGCTCTCTGTTGCTAGGCTGGGATCTGGAAATGCCAGAACTGGCGACCCTTCTGTCGGGTAGAAAGACACAAAACACCTTGCCACTGTGTTACTCTTAGGGCCCCACACCACTTTGCTTCCTTCTTACCATCTTTCAGAGTTCTCCCTTGGTGGTCTCTTGCATTATTTCCAGGGAGGGTTTATACTCGGGCTTAGCAGAAAGAAGCAAGGAGAAACGCGATCTGTGCCCTTCTATCCAGACCAGAAATTTTCCCTCAAGATTTTTTTTGATATACTTTATTGTCAAACTGGCTAACGTACAGTGTGTACAGGGTGCTCTTGGTCTTGGGGGGCCATCAAGTTTTAAGAGCATGAAAAGGTCCTCAGGCCACAAAGTTTGAAAACTGTTGGCCTTCCAAAAAAGTGAGCTGACCCTATGATTTGGAGGACCGCCGAAGAGCCCCTTTCCCAAAAACCCAGCCTACCGCCATACTTGAAATTCCCAGGGTCATACAAACATCTTCCAAAGGGCTGTGATAAGGTACAATACTTTGGGGAATCCTATAGAGGCATTGGCTCATCTGATTAACTGGTTATTACCCATTGCAAAGTCAGAGAGTATGGAAGTTCTCTAGGATGGAACATAAGACTGTCAGACAGGCATTAGAAGAAAAGGTCAAGTTTAAGAGATGCTCTCTGTGCTGCAGGGGAACTAGAGTGAGAGTTCTAGCTGCCTGCAGGGTTACATACGAGGAGTAGGAATAGAATGAAGATACAGAGATCATGGGAAGATCAGAGGAAATAGTACAGAAAGCCAAATCCTGGCCCCCTTCCTAATTCTGCATACCCAAAGACGTCTTTCGTTTTATTTTTTCTGACTTAGTGACAGCCAAAAGGAATCAGGGAATTGACAAACATTTTGAAAAATTAGAAGAAAAAGCAAACCACTGTACTGAGACCCCTGGATTTCTGAATTCAATAGCCAAGTTCTCGGTCACAGCCAGGCCACCTGGTCCAGCTGCTTCTCTGCCAGAGGTTGGCTGTTTAGAGGGTAACCGCTACCGTGATAAGTTGAGACAAGTGATTTAGGATAGACACAATGCAGCACCTTCTAACTCCATGCAGTTTCCCTCTTCCCAGCACTCTCTCCATGCTCTCTTGGTTCCGGTTATGGCTTTCCAAAAAACAAAATTTGCCTACGGAAAACAGCTACTCTTTCCAATGGAAACTTTATTGGGAAAGGCTAAGTGGCTCTCTCCTGCCCTCAAAGACCCCATCTCATTTCTCCTGGAAGTTAGACACATCTCTGGCTGTGCGTAAATGATGACTTCCAAATGTCTTTAAAGTGTCCAAAATATAAAGGACAACATGGGGATTTGATGGCCATTAAAGTTCTCAGAAACTTACCCCCCTCCAAACAGAGATTTTGCAGGTTTTATTTGGCCATCATTTTTGTCTTCTAGTTTGGGTCGCAATATCTGTTATAGGATTGGCTCATGGTGGGAGCTTATGACAAAGCAAGCACTCAGCCTGCCGCAAACCTGCTGCTTTCGGCATAAGTGCTGGAAGGCAGAGTAAGCATTAATTCTAACACAAGGCAAGCCATGGAAGAGGCCATGGTGCCTACTGACAAATACCTGTAGAGCCTATTTTGTACCACTTATAGGGCTAACTAACCACCAGGGAAGCAATAATGAAGAAGACAGAACAATCTCTGCCTGTCCTATCAACACAGCAGGAAGCCATTTTGAGCACAGACCAGAATGAAGGCAAATGAAAATCAAGGATTTGGGAACTGTACACATGATTTCAACATGTTCAACATTTTTTAAAATAGAAGTCATAGAAATGCCCAAAGAAGTTGAGATCTGTAGAAGCTCAACAATATCCCCTTGGAGTAAGGATAGCAACCTCCAAATCTAGTGTGAGACAGTATTTTCTAAGACTACTACACAGTGTCCTGTAAACAAGTAACAGTAGGCAAGACAATACCTCCAGACCATTTTATTGCCCTGATTCCTGATACTCAGCACCATAATCAATCCTTAAATTGCGAAGAAAAGATGGTGTTCAGAAATTGTCCATCCCGATACAGCAACAGTCTTCCAAAATGAACGTTTAAAAAAGCTACATACTTCCAAATGAACGTTTAAAAAAATGTCACATAAAAAAAAAAAGTCACATGAGCCTGGGCGGCTCAGTCAGTTGAGCGTCCCACGCCTGATTTCGGCTCAGGTCACGATCCCAGGGTCTTGGGATGGAGCCGCAAGTCATGCTCCGTGGATCCTGTTCAAGATTTTCTCTCTCTCCCTCTGCCCCTCCCCCACTCCTGCTCTCTCTAGCTCTCTCTCAAAAAAATTAAAAAANTATTCATTATTTTAAACTGAATTTTATTTTAAAACGGAAAAAGTCAGGGGGAAAAATCTCTATATTAACAAGACTGTGAATAAATAGCAACATGAAGATTAGTACCTGATTTAAACAAAACTCAGAACTGCAATTTCCCTCGCTACCTTGGCTGGATTAAAAAGCAAAACAAGGGACGCTGACTCTTGATTTCTACTCAGGTTGTGATCTCACAGTTGGGAAGGTCAAGCCCCATGTCAGGCTCTGCACTGACAGCACAGAGCCTGTTTGAGATTCTCTCTCAGATTGAATATTTTTAAAAAATAAATAAAAAGCCAAACAAGCAACACATACGTGGTTGAAATATGCGTGATGGCTGTTAAAAATCACTACTTATGAACAGAAGCTAATCCAAAGTATATGCTTTTTACTTAAATTCACCAATGTTTTTAAGAGATTTTTTTAATGGCTCACGTTTTGGTAGTGATTGTTCATCCAAGTACTTAATGCTTACAATATGGCAGGCACTTTGCTTATAGGGGAATTATTCTCTTAATATACCAGAGCAAAAATATTCCTCAAGTAACCATATTTAACATGATGCATTTGAAATGATTTAATTTCCAACAACTTCACAAATATTTGCTTCATTTTTGACTTACAATATAACCAAAGGATCACTTACTTTTTGGATTTGACCGCGAAACCGAAGTTCAAGTATATTACTGCTTTAAAATGCAGAGCACCTCCAGAAAATGAAAACATTAACATATCTTCTTAAAAGGTGACTAATATATATTACAAGTATCTAAAATAATATGTGTGAACTTTTTTCAGAAGACGTTTTTGATGAAAATGATTTTCCTGCAAGAGAATTTAATCTAAGTTTTCCTAAGAAGTCATCAGAAAGATTTTTTAATCAAATCAATTTTATTATAGCATAATTGACATATAACATTATACAGAAAGATTCTGATTAAAATCTGTCTTGCTTAGTTGTAGAGAAAACTGATTTTAAATATGTAAGTGAAAATTATTCCTGAATGCTTGAGGCTTGAGAAGGTAATTCATTCTTTTGTTTTTCCAGCTTTCCTGACATATAATTGACATATAATAATGTGTAAGTGTAAGGTGTACATTGTGTTGATTTGATACACTTACATATTGCGAAATGATTACCAGCATAGTGTTACCTAACATCTCCACCACATCACATAATTGTCATTTCTTTTTTGTGGTGAGAACGTTTAAGATCTACTTTCTTAGCAACTTTCATGTATATATCCAGTATTATTAACTAGAGTCACCATGATGTACATTAGATCCCCAGAACTTACTCATCTTCTAAATGGAAGTTTGTAACCTTTGACAAACACCCCCCAGCTCCTGGTAGCCATCATTCTACTCTGTTTCTATGAGTTGGGATTTTGTAGATTCCACTTATCCTACAGTAATTGTCTTTCTCCATCTGACTTATTTCACTTAGTAGAATGCCTTCAAGGTCCATCCATGTTGTTCCAAACGTCAGCATTTCAGATGATTTATTCTTTCACCAAACGTTTACTATGAGCCCACTATGTGTCAGGCGCCAAGCTTGACACCAAAAAAAAAATGGGACATTCTTTCTACCCAGGAAAGAAATCCAGGTAGCACATCAAATTGCACATTGACAAACAATTACAATCGTTTCACAGCCACATCTGGATCAACTGAGGGACACCACCAATGCCAGGTACAGATTACTGGAATATTCCTCTCTCAGACTTCCTTATGTATTTAAGAAATNATATGTATGTAAGCAATAATATATTATACCATATTTCCATTCCATCTGCTAGACTGACACCATCATCTTTTGGTATGGGCTAGCTAAATTGTCTTTGTATAGATACAGAGTATACACTACATGCCAGCAAAACCAGTTATATAGTCATTTAAGAACAAAGGCTCTGAAGTACTTATTGGTCACGCTGACTTGTTCTAAAAGACACACAATCAAATAAAATCCTGAGATCATCTAAGTTATTCTTTAAACAATAGGAAAATGTATACAAGGTATAAACCCAATTTTGTAATGTGATATACATACTTGCAAAGGAAAAAAAAATATATATATATATATATAAGAAATTCACCCAAATATTTAAATGGTAGNTATTTACAGGAAAAACCATTCTTGTAACTATTCCAAAACCACTGTCTAGTGTAGGCCTGCATAAGTCCTCACACAAGGAAACAGGTATTGACTACTACATGTGTGATTTCAGGGTGCTGGTGCAGAAGACCCAGGGCCAACCAAATTAGCTAACGACTAGAAGATCTTTAAGAAGGAACAAAGACTTGCACTGTCTAAAGTTAAGGTTTAAAATGAATATTCCTGGGGGAGAGGGAAAATTGTGATGTGACGTAGTCACATTAGGATAGAAGCTGGGAAAGGTGGCCCGTTCTAGCTCTGAGTCCTGGTTAGATCACAGGATAGATGCAATATTGCCTTCTGGCGATTCCATAGAACACGTATGTTTAAACATTTAGTAATGGACATCTAGAGAACTATTACTAACAACCATGTAGTTTTGAAAAGTAGCACTTTTAATTATACAAGTAGTATAATATTCTTTGTAGAAACCCCGGAAAATATGGAAACGCTGGGGAATACATAAAAATCATCTATAGTCCCATAAGCCAGAAGTACTCACCATGAGCACTTTGGTATATAACCTTCTAGCAATTTATTCTGGTCAAATGTGTGTATCTGCTCTTTCACTTAGTATTTTATCCTGGGCATTTTCTTATGTTATTAAATATGCTTCGTAAACCTCATCCTAATGACTGCCTAATATGGCCAATGGCTTAACAATAAAAGCA
>NW_027527804.1:2440725-2441993 GCF_008692635.1 Crocuta crocuta
ATAAAAACAGATTCAAATGTATATGGTATTTGAAAAAATGAGCCAAGGGATTTTCTGAATTAGCGATCCCTCCTGGGTCTAAACCAACATCAGGATTTTGACTCTAAAAATGATTTTGTTTTGCTCAGATCCCTAAAAACACCCAGACCATGTACAACAATAAATCACTCACAGATTTTGCAAAATACAGTCTTAGGCTTAGAAAACAGAAACGCCTAAAGAAATCTTAGAGAGAGGCCCTCCAAGCCAGGTTCTGCCTGTTGTAGCAAAGCAAGTTGATCACAGTGAGTTCCCTTAAAGGAAACAATAAAAAAACTAAAACAGGAAAAAAAAGAAAAACCTATCCGTAGCGCAAACTTCAGCTTCTGAGTAAATTAATCTGTTCGCCTTCCCAATTAAAACAAGGAAAGCTACTGTGATTTTTCTGAGAAAAAATTTTAATTCAGATACTACATAAAACAATTACATTTACGACACGGCCTGTATTTGCTAAGCTAGAGTTCTGACACTTGTTTCATTCCGCGAACGAATCATAATTCCTCATAATTCCTCTGAAGCGCAAGACGAGAACACTGATGTAGAAATTCACGATTTGATTTTAAAAGAAAACTCTGTTCCCAATCATCTTTGATGGGTTGGAGAGCCTTCCCTTACCTGCAAGGCAGCTGAGGATCAGAAAGACCTTCCAAAATGCGAACACCATTGTGTCAAGGTTCCTTGAGCTCAGGAGAGGGCCAGTAGCTTGCCTGGGCTCGGCTGAGTCTCAGACTGGCTTCTTCAATCACACCGAGGTTTGCCAGGCTTATCTGCCAGTATCACGAAGCAAACAGCTTCTTCGGGCTTACGTATTGGGTATACTCCTTTCTCACAGCACATTTGTGTTTCTTTGAAACACTTTTCATGGGGCGTGTTTCCTTGGTATATTTGCTACTATGTTAATAATAAACCCATGTATTTAAATTCTTCAAGCTCTTTGTACACAGATTCTCTAAGTTTTATTGTTTAAAATCAATCTTATTAAAAAGTTAAACTTGGGGGGGGACTATATGGTTGGAAGTGAGCCTATACAAATAAAAGCCAACAAGGCTAATTAATTTCAAATATTTCCATTAAAAAGTCTTACAGTATGTATTCACTAACCTCCTTTTACAAATTAAGTTAGTAAATTGCTGCTCTGAGATTTTCTCAGGAGACAGGGTTCACAGGAAGGACACAGGGGTTATGAAGCAAGAAGTATTCATTTCTTGTGTGAATCAACTGTGGACGCA
>NW_027527804.1:2442194-2449236 GCF_008692635.1 Crocuta crocuta
CCCCGCCCCACCCACCTAACTTTGCAAAATCAGGTGAGTGAATAAACGCCTTAAGACTTCCATTGGAGGGGAGCCTGGGTGGCTCAGCCGGTGAGGCCTCAGACTCTAGATTTCAGCTCAGGTCATGACCTCATAGTCCAAGCATTCAAACCCTGCACGACCTCATGGTGCAAGAGTTCAAGCCCTGCACCGGGCTCTGCGCTGGACGTACAGAGCCTGTTTGGGATTTTCTCATTCCCTCTCTCTCTCTGCCCTTCCCCCACTCAGGCTCGCTCTCTCTCAAAAATAAATAACCTTAAATAATAATAATAATAAAGACTTTCACCTGATAATCTGAATTCTTGCAGAATGAGGTCACTGAGTAGGTGCAATAGCGTTTCTTTGGAAAGGGGGTTCCCTAGAAGGCAATGGCAGGCTGCATAGGTGAGAAGCCTTCACTAACAGTGTTCCTCTCATGTTTAAGTTCAGATGCAGCAAGGCCTCTTCTGGCTCTTCTTTCACAATCTCTAAGTCCTGTTGCTTTTACCTGCGCGGTGGCTCTCAGATTTGCCCTTTCACCAATCTGCTGCTTCCACCCCGGGCCAGGGACCAGCCACCCTGGCCTCCTGTGGCAGCTTCCTCAATGGTCTCGCTGACTTCTTCCTCCTTCATCCTGTGTGCCAGCCACCTCCTGATGTTCCAGCCCTCACTAAGCATCTCCAGTTAACGCCATCACGAATGCCTTCCAGCAAGACCAAAGTCCTTCATCTGGATTCCCTAACTTCCCAAGATCTGACCCTCACCTCTTCTGAACTTCAGTCACGTTAAATGGCCCACCCTGAAACATGCTGCCACGATTTCTTGTCTTGGTCGCTCTGAAACACATATGCGCTGCAGCGATATATTCTGTGAACGTGAATTTCTAGGAAATTCCCACTGCTTCCATCAGGCCTGATTCCTTCTCACAGCCTCTCTTGTCCATGCCCATGGCTGGTGCCACACCTTGGCTCCGGCTGAATTCCAGCACTGCTTAGAATTTCTCGGCGCACCTGGGTGGCTCAGTCGGTTCAGCGTCCGACTTCGGCTCAGGCCATGATCTCACAGTTCATGAGCTCGAGCCTCGCATCAGGCTCTGTGCTGACAGCTCAGAGCCTGGAGCCTGCTTCAGATTCTGTGTTTCCATCACTCTCTGCTCCTCCTCTGCTCGCACTCTGTCTCTGTCTCTCTCAAAAATAAAAACAAACAAACAAAAAAGCTATAAATTTTTTTCTCCTCCATCCTCTTGCTGTCTATGCATGTTTTTAGGGCAGATCAGCAATGCAGCCTTATGTGAAAGCTTTGATGAACCTGCATACCACCCCTTTCTGGGCTCCACCTTGGATAGATTTGCATTGTACTGAGAGCCAATACCCCACGGTTGGCATTTGATTGCTCTCCAGTAGTTTCCTATTTATTAACTGGGTTCCCCTAAATCTAATAGCTATGAGCCCCTCCAAGGCAGAGACAAGGTCTTATACACACAGGCTCCAAATTAAGAAAGGGCATATACTAAGGCACCTGGGTGGCTCAGTTGGTTAAGGATCCGACTTCAGCTCGGGTCATGATCTCAGAGTTCATGAGTTTGAGCCCTGCATTGAGCGCCACCCTGACAGTGTGGAGCCTGCTTGGGATTCTCTCTCTCCCTCCCTCCCCACCCTCTCTCTCTCTGTGCCCCTTCCCCACTTGCACCTTCTCTTTCTCTCAAAAGAAATAAGTAAACTTAAAAAAAATAAATAAGGAAAGAAAGGCATATAGCAAAATGTACTGGTAAGCCCATTGACTGAATCCAAGAACACACATTCTGCCAAAGCAGGATGCTTTAAATGGAAGTCTCATTCCCAGACTTACGTGGCACATAGTCTGCCACTAGTGTGAATTCTGGGCACTGGGCCATATAGAACAGGGGAAGAGGAGAAAGGGGCAGTAGGTGGCCAAATAAGAACATTCCTCTCCCTTCCTAAGACATGGGTTGAGCACAACAGTTTCTCCCCAAAATAATTACTGCATGTTTTTGACACCCACCTTCCTTCCTGCTCCCAACTTTCACGGCCCCCTGGCCTCTTGATTTCCTTAGTTGCCTTGAGGTAGGGTCTTATTCACCAGCATAACGCATGCTCTGAGATTACCTTTTCCTTTCCAACCTGATTCTTCCAGTCCCCTTTCCCTGTACAAGCAGTCAATCAGCTCCACGTTAGGAGGGGAAAACACCAAGGACCATAAACGTTCCCCAACCTGCTCACACTATCGATAATGGAACGCTTGCTCCCCCCTGCTACCCCACATAAATCCCAGGAGAATGAGGCAATGCCATAAAGAGAAATGGTCTGAGGGAGGAAGTTTTGTAGAGGAGGGTAACTTGTGGGGCATCTCTCTGGAGGTCCACATCAGCCTTTCTCAGCCTTGGTTCTGAGTCCAGTAAGTCTCTAAAAGATCCATGAATGTAATACTGGCTTTTCCAGTGGTGAAGAGCTGGGGCCAGGAAAGAAATTTCTTTTATATATATATATATTTATTTATTTATTTCTAGGAGAGAGAGAGAGNTAAGCCGCCCAGGCGCCCCAGGAAAGAAATTTCTAAGACTGGTGTTTGAAGCCAGGGCCTTCCTGTGTTTCCTTCCATGCCCCATACGTGACTAGGACACTTTTGAGAGTGAATAGACCGCGTTAGCCATTCCATCGGATGGGATAGTGTAAAACATAACAGTCTCAGGCAAACTTGGATAGCTGGCTGCCTGCTCACGGTGAATGCTAAGCACAAAGCAGGTGTTAAGTAAAAGCTTTCTAATTAATTCGCTACAACCAAGCTAGCTGGCCCTGAAATGGGTGGCGTGAAGAGTATGATGTAAGGTTATTGCCCAAACCCATCTGCACCAGAATGTCTTATACAAACACAAAACTCTCTAGAACATTGAAGTACAATGCCTACATTGCTTCTGTGTAGGACCTAATTGGGACAGAAAGGATTCTGTTAAAACCAACTCAAAGAGATCATCTAAATTCTCCTCTTGGTATTGAATTTCGATGTTACTGACAAACAACTGGGCCATTAACTAGCACATGAAGTATTAAGTATCCTTCACATTTTTACAAGGCTTTATAATTTTTCAACTGCTTTTCCATTTTATCTTTTCAGCTGATGAAAACGAACAGGGCAGGTATTATCTACATTTTCCATATAAAAAAACCCCAGAGACTCAGAAACTTTGTATCCTTCCCAAGGCCACACAGCACGCATTAGATGCTGTCCCTCCCAGCACAGAAGCACAGTGTAAATTTAATGTAACAAACATGTTACTGCTTCCAGGATTCTTCTTTGGGAACTTTCAGAAATCTGCAGTCTCTCACATAGTTCTCATTTTTTTAAACTTAAAAATTACAAAAACAACACATTTTGATTGTAAAGGGGTTTCAAAAAACAAAGGAGTATACAGAGAATAAGAAGAAAGTCTCTATTCTCTCACCCACATGTATAAGCCCGTGCCACGCTCACAAGCAATAGGAATTTCACATTTTTTCTCAGAACTCCAATGAATTTACACACACACACACACACACACACACACGCATAGTGGCAGTTTTTAAATCATAAAGGTCATCATACCACACATACTGTTCTATAGTTTGTTTCTCCCCTTGAAAAAGCATTTTTATTATCTCCTTAGGTCAGCACGTCCAACTACATCTATAGAGCTGCCTTATCTGCCTGAAGGCTGGATGATATTTCAAAGTCTGGATGTTCCACAACTTACTTAGCCATCCTCTTGTTGGCCAATTCTTACACTGCCTTTAGTTTTTCACTATTATTAACAATGGTGAAATGGACATGCCTTTGCCTACATCTCTGCCCACTTATGTGATTATTTATGTAGATTAGGTACCTAGAAATGGAACTGCTGGATCAAAGGATATGAACGCTTTAAATTGTGGTAGATGCTGCAATATTGCCTACAAGAAATTCTTTACAAATCTACATCTCCATTAAGAATGCATATGTGAAATTTAAGAAACAAACCAGATGAGCATACGGGAGGGGGCAAAAAGAGAAGAAAATAAACCATGAGAGACTCTTAACAATAGTAAACAAACTGAGGGTTAATGGAGGGAGGAGGGTGGGGGATGGGCTAGATGGGTAATGGGTATTAAGGAGGGCACTTGTGATGAGCACTGGGTGTTGTATGTAAGCGATGAATCACCGAATTCTACTAAAACCAATATTTGCACTGTGTGTTAACTAACTAGAATGTATTCATTTATTTCAGAGAGAGGGGGAGAGGGAGAGTGAGAGAGAGTGAGAGAGAGAGAGAGAGAGGAAGAGGGGCCAAGCGAGAGAGAATCTTAAGAAGGTTCCATGCCCAGCACAGAGCCAGACATGGGGCTCGATCTCACGACTGTGAAATCATGACCTGAGCCCAAATCAGGAGCTGGACACTCAACAGCCTGAGCCACCCAGATGCCCCAACTAACTAGAATTTGAATACAAATTTGAAAGAAAATAAAAAGAGCGCATGAGAGTGCCTGTTTCTCCACAGCCTTGTCAACAATGAAAATTATCAGTCATTTATTTTACTAGTAACGTCATGGTGAAAGCTGGTATTGTGTTGCTGTTTTAATTTTTATTTCTTTAATGAGGCTAAGCCTTTTTTCGTTCTAATTGGCATTTCTTTTCCTGTGAATTGCCTGTTTATGATCTTAGGACACTTTCCATTGAATTATCTGTCTTTTAATATTGTAGAAGTGCTCTTTATACCTCAGGAATCTTAATTCATATCCTATAATTAAGGATTAATTAATTGCTTGATAATTAAGAATTAATTTAAGAGGAATTAAGTTTGGTATATATAGTAAATATTTTCTTCCAGTCTGCCATTTTTTAAAAATTTCATATCTTGTACCATAAAGAAGGTTTGCATTTTGTCTTTTTTTTTTTTTAATTTCATGTCTTCTACCATAAAGAAGGTTTGCATTTTGTTGTAATTAATCTAGGAATTTTTTTCTTCACAGCCTGTGAGTTTCATGTCTTCCTTAAGAAAGCCTTCCCCAGTTAGGGGCACCTGGGTGCCTCAGTTGGTTAAGCAACCAACTTTAGCTTAGGTCATTGATTTCGCAGTTCATGAGTTCGAGCCCCTTATTGGACTCTGTGCTGACAGCTTGGAGCCTGGAGCCTGCTTCGGATTCTGTGTCTCCATCTCTCTGCCCCTCCCCTGCTTGCACTCTGTCTCTGTCTCTCTCAAAAATAAATAAACATTAAAAAAAGAAATCCTTCCCCATCCAAGACTATAGAAATATTATTATGTATTATTATACAATATATATTAATACATATATTCTCTTAATGCTTCTATAATTTTGTTTTGACTTTCAGTTATGGCAGCTCTGTGTTCCCAGTTGCTCAGGCCAAAAACTTTTGCATCATCCTTGACTGCTTCCCTTCCCTCATACACCACATCAAATTGTCAGTAAATTCCTTTGGGTCCGTGCTCAAAATATACCTGGACTCTGATTGACTTTGCCCACCTTCACTGTTACCATCCTGGTCTGAGCCACCAGCATCAATTGCCTGGCTCACCTCAATGGCCTCCTAACTGGCCTTCCTGCTTCTTCATTGTTTCCTTACATTCTATTTTCATCACAGCATCCAGAATGATCCTTTCACATGTAAGTCAGATCACATCTCTCTTTTTCTCANTGGTTGATCCTTGAACAAGCCAGGCATGATCCCACTTTTCTGGGCATTTGCCCTGGCAGTTTCCTGTCTGTGATCCTTTAACCCCAGGTATCAGCAGGGCCAACTCTGTGATCTTCTTTAAGTCTTCACCCAAATGACAGGTTTCAACCATGCCTCCCTTGCTCACACGACTTAAAACTGCACATTTGTCCACTCCCACCCTTCCAATCCCTCACTACCTTTTCCTTTCTACGTAGCGCTCATTACCTTCTAACATGCTGCAGTTTACTTAATGTTAACTTTTCTACCCAGGTAGAATGTAAGTTTCAAGAGGGCAGGGATTTCTGTCTGTTTCATTTACTATTTATTCCAAGGGCCTAGTACAGTGCCTTGTCCATAGTAGGTACTCAATCAATATTTGTTAAATGAATGGATTTGGGAATCTGAATTTAATCCATTTGGAATCGATCTTTGTGTATTGTGTGAGATAGGGAGAATTTTTTTTTTAAATTTCCTAATGTCCTAAATTGGAGCAAACCATTACCCTTTGAAAGAATTTGGCCTTTGGAAATAGCTCGGTCATTTGCGACTAATTTTAACACATAAGGTAGGTGACCAAGTTCAGTGCTGCTGTTTTGTGCTCAGGAAACAGGACATCACGATAATAAAGTAACGAGCCTGCTGTGCTTGTGTGGCTTGGGAACAGGCTCAGAAGGCCATCTTGGGTTCCCATTCTTACTTAATGGCACCAGCATGAGACAGAGACAGAGCGACATATCTAGGAGTGAAGCTTTTCATACATATTTTTTGATCCCTGAAGTAATCATCATGGGAAAGCCAGAATTTATTGGACTTCCTTCTACATATTTTATGGTTTTGTAGGATTTTTAACATTCTAAACTACATCTAGAAGGGCAGCATCTAGTCAGCGCTTAAAGGCTTTAATTCATTCCTGTTGGAATGGTTCCAAAGTGAGTGTTTCAAAAATTCCTTGGGCAATCACAGCACTATTGAGTCTTTGTTGCTTTTTCTAACTCCCTGCCAGGCAACTCCACTTACGTGGCCCACCGGTGCTTCAAAGTTAACTTCACACAGATCGTCCTCTGGTCTCCAAACATGTGCTACTTCCCAGCCACTGTGGCTGGCACCCCTTTAACTCTTCTTTGTCTCCTACTTTCCTCACTATGCCATTCCAGGTGTACCAAATCCCGAGAACTCTTCAGCCCATCTTCTTTTTCTATCTCTTGGGGCTTTGTGAGCCTTATCTGTGAGGAGAATGACTGGCAGCCATTTCACAACAGCAAACTGGTAAAACAAGACTAAAATGGCTGCTCACTAGATGTGTGTCATAAGGGGCGGG
>NW_027527804.1:2449246-2468815 GCF_008692635.1 Crocuta crocuta
GTACTGCCCAGTGAAGAGAACACAAAACTACCTGTGAAATATATAACAGGAATAGCTGAGGGCGATTGAGAGAGGTGAGAATATGAGTCCTGTTATCCTCTGGTTTGGTTCCTGTTAGCTCTCCTTTAGATGGTTGTGGTAGCCTCCTGGCCCATCTCCTGGCCTCCAATTTTCCTCCCTCTCAAATCCATCCCATATAATCCTGCCAGATAGGTTTTCCTAAACTTCCATCCAAACGGGTCATTCTCATACCCAAAAATCTCTCGTGACTCCCCATAACCTTTTTGCCAAGACATAAGCATTTTTATCTGGCATTTAATAGGTGCCCAACCTTCCTCTCCTGCCTGTTTTCTGTGATTTGTAGCACCAAAGAATGTCAGTGCTGGCTGAGAGCCCACAAATGGTCTCCAAACAAAACTGAATACTCTCTGTTCCCTGAACACATGCCTCACTTTTCTATCCCTGTGCCTCTACAAGCCTATTCCTTCCTCCATGATCTGCCACCCCATCAACTTGAATTATCAGAAATCTACGCATCTGTGATCCCCATCACAAGTGTTAACTCCTCCATAGATGGTCTCCTGATTCCCACATGATGTGATCTCACGGTTACAGCATTAGTTAATACATTTTGCACAGCACTTAGTGGATAGCACAACGATTTCGGTACTGCTCATCTTCATACGTCTAAGAATGCAAGCTCCCAAGGAAGATAAGGACCGTGTTTAGGTGATTTTAGAGACACACACACACATACACATACACTCACACATACATGCACGCACATGTTATTGGCCAGGCATTGTGCTAAGTGCTTTATATGCAATACCTCACTTAATCTTATGAGGTAAGTAGGACTGTTATCCCCATTTTATAGGTGAAGAAATAGAAGCTTAGGGAAACGAAGCCATTTATATAAATCTCATTTATAGCAACAGGTAGACTCAGGACTCAGTCTCATCTCTCTCAACTGGCCTCAACTCTCCCTATTGTATAACCCACATCCTGTTATACTTGTAGTTGGGTAGTTTTGTGTTCTCTTCACTGAGCGATACCTGTTGGCTCCTGCTTCCCCTCCCCATCCTTTACAGCACACGTCTAGTAGGCAGCCATTTTAACCTTGCTTTACCAGTTTGCCATTGTGAAATGGCTGCCAGTCATCCTCCTCACAGATAAGGCTGTTGCTGGTCAGAGCCCCAGCCCCTGGTAACCACCTATTGCTAAAACTGAGGCTCAGAGAGAATTCTTTTGAAGACCACGTAAACCCCAGAGTCGGCACTTCACCTCCAGTCAGCTGACTCCAGAATGAATTTGTGCTCAGAACGTAAGGTATACTGTGACTTGAAGGATTCAGCATAGTTACGTTTGGTGAATTCACTTTTCCAAGTTTATGATATGTCAAAGTGACTATTTGAAAGGGTAGCACTCATCTGGATGTGCGAGATCCTGGTGTATCTGTTGAAAAACAAACCTACAATAACATCATTATCATCAACAACAACTTCCTTATTTCAGGTTCACACCTACTTGTCTTGAAAACAGTAAAAACAAGAAGTGTCACAATTTTACAATTCTCCAAATGAGGAGGCTGGGAGTCCCAGTCTGTGGGCTCTCAAGTGAATTCCATGATGCCGTTAAGCAGTGAAAGAGTTTCCCTTCTCCTTTCCATCCCTGTGTGTAAGGACTGGAATTTCTCTTAATGATCAACCTGGTGCAAACACACAGTCCCTAAATGTGCTCTCTGGACACCTTCCTGGGAGTCCCCCGGAGAACTGACAAAGTGACCCCCAATAAGACTGTGAAACAGGAGTATATGTAGGTAGGGCCGTGGTGGTTCTCTCCTCTTAGATCTGGGAAATCTTTGTTTCCTGTCATGGAAGGAAGAATCACACAGAAAGTTCTCCTTTGCAAGTCATGTTTTAACAGTATGAGTCAGCTTGTGTTGAGTAGCCTAGGATTGCTTACCTAGCGATAGTAGGGAGTCTGGAAAGGGTTAGTACCAGGAACTCTATGTTAACTGATAGTGTGACTCAACCCGCTGTGTACATTAAAGTATTTGGGGAAGCCTACTCCTAGGCAATTTGTGTTGACGCACTATACAAACACATGTCGTAGGCTCCGCTTTGAAAAAAATCACATGCATGTGCAGGCGCGAGCAGGCGCACATGTGCACAGACATGTACCCACCTATTCAACCCCAAAAGGTCCTAGATCGTCTCATTTCCTTCCAATCCCTTCCAATTGGCAAGGGTCAAGCTTGACTTGAACCAAAAATAAAATTACATTCTAATTGTACAATTGTAGAGCCCTGGGAATTTTTTTAAACCAGTCTTATTCAACACTTCCTAAAAATGCCATACCTGAGTGAAGTCAACCCTAAAAACTAGAGATCTTTTTAGAGCCAAGTGCTTGAAGGCTTTTGCAGGTGCCCGAGCTGATTAATGGTACCTGTGACATGGTAAATAATAAGAGTTGTCAAATGCTAAGGCTTACCAGATGATAGGCCCCAGGTTAAGCATTTTATATGCATTATGTCTCACAGTAATCTTATGAAGGAGGTTCAGAGAGGTCAAGTGAGTTTCCATTGGTCACAGAGTGTGTAAGTGGCAAAGCCAAGGCTCGGGTCCAAGTGTGACTTCTCCAAAACTCATGCCTTTGCCGATTATGTGATGTGACTTCCTGGCGCTGAAAAAGGGACAGTAGAATACAACACAGCCCCTGCTTGCCTGGCTTCCGCTCTTACTGGAAAGACAAGACAAATATACACAAAACAAGGATTGATACAAAGAAGTACATGCCTATAACAGACGGCATTATGTGACACAGCAAATACAAGTACAGAAAGAGAAATGTAGGCCATTACAAGGGGTGGCTGTGGGCCCCCAAATCTTCATTGCAAAATAAGTTCCAGGGGATGCGCCTGGCAGGAGACAGGGATTCTGGGAGGATTTGAGTAGAATTTTTGAAAGGAATGGTCGAGAATGAACCATGAAAAATGAGAGGTAGCATTTCAGAGAGCAAACATGACAAGGCCAAGAGGCAAGGTCGCTTTATGAAAGGGCTGAAAAGAAATCAGCTTTGGGAATATCTAAAAAAGAGTGTTGTTAAGACAGGGGTCAGGCATGAAGAAGCTTACAAAGAAGACCGACAACAAAAGCAGATGAAAATGGCAAAGGTGTCCAATTGTATCGGGTCAGGTTTCAAGCAGAGGAAGCAAATGAAGGGCTTGCTTTTGCATCTGCTCACGCGCTTGGGTTTTGTCCTGCACGGTGTTTTGTTTTGCTGTTTTGTGTTTGCCCGTTTGCTAGTTTTAATGAGGCAGCAGAACACAGTGGCAGAGAGCATGGGCTACGTTCAGGATGCCTGGCTTCAAGCCTGGCTCTGCCACTTACCAGCTGAGGAGGCACTGGGAGCAAATTACTTAATTTCTCTGTGCCTCATTTTTCTCATCAATAAATGAGGTAAAGGAAGACCTACCTCGTGAGGTTGTTATTGTCCTAAGAATTGTCGGAGTTATTATTTGCTGTGCGCTTAGAACAGCGCCTGCATATAGTAAGCAGTATTAGATGTGCTTGCTGTATAAATACGGACGTAATTCCTTATCAACATTGAAACATGTGGGCAATTTCTAAAATCATTGTGTGAAGCTCTTTCTCTTGGAAACAACTGGTAGAGGGGCACCTGGGTGGCTCATTCAAGTGAATGTCCAACTCTTGGTTTCGGCTCAGGTCATGGTCTCATAGTTCATGAGTTCGAGCCCCGCATCAGGCTCTGCGCTGGCAGCGTGTAGCCTGCTTAGGATTCTGTCTCCCTACCCTCCTCCCTTCAGTTTCTCTCTCTCTCTCTCTCAAAATAAATAAAAATAAACTTAAAAAAAAACCCGGTANCCAGGTGTTGAGACACTGGGGTACAGCAGCACCCATATACTCATAGCCTCCTCTACTGCTTCAAGCCTTCCTGTCTAGTTCAGTACTTCTGGTGAGTAGTAGGAAGACTTCGGGTTCCCACAATTCTTTGCAACAGCAACCCTGGGGGAAGCACAGAGCTAAAATCAGCAAAGCAGGAATTGCAAGCTTCCTCTGAGTTATCAGCCCTTGACAAATTGTGTCCTCCGCCATGTCCTCATGTAAGGGGTTAAACTTGCCTCAAGGTATGCAAACGCCACAGCTCAGGAAGAATTGATGCAGCAGGTAGCCCCAAACCAAGCTGCAAGGGCGAGCATTTTTTTTTTTTTCCAGAACCACCATCCATGACCGCATTCCCAGGCACTGAGCTTCCTGTGGTCCCTTGTTCCCATGTTCTGGAGCTGCTCAGGGCCCTGCTCAGCAGGGAGTCTGGCCTGAGCCTTTCCCAGTGGTTTTCTGACAGTCCTGAAGCCTTGTGTCTCTCCCTCAGAGGTGATGCTCTTTCTTTCTGCACTGCAGGAAAATGATGGCGTCCCACTTGGGCAGGGTGGGTTCACAAGCCTGCGGGCACCCAGGTGTCACCCCTGGAGACGGCCTCGCACCTTTGCTTGTGAAGAAGGATGAATGGTAAGCGTGTCAGGGCACGCAGGAAAGAAGCAGCTGTGGGAGATGTTTGCGAAAAGAGTCCCTGAGGCTTCAGTCCAACCTCACCACTACCACTGCTTTTGAATAGGCAGTACAGCTATGCTCTCACCCAGGTGCAGCTACCAGAAGATAGCTATAGAAAGCCCACTTTCAAGGTTAGAACAAGCTGGGGGGGCACCTGGATGGCTCAGTCGGTTAAGTGGCCGACATTGGCTCAGGTCACAATCTCATGCTGTGTGACAACTCAGAGCCTGGAACCAGCTTCAAATTCTGTGTTTCCCTCTCTCTGCCCATCCTCCACTCAGGCTCTATCTCTGTCTGTCTCTCAGAAGTGAATAAACGTTTAAATTTTTTTTAAAAAGAAGTAACAAAATAAGAAATCAAGTGGCTCATCAAAATAAGAAAGTGTCAAGACGCAGATGTGGCATACAGCATTAGACCACCAAGTCTCAGTCCCTCATTTCACAGAGCACCAGACCTCCCCTGGCTCTCACAACCCATTGTGAAGGTCGTGCAGGAAGTAGAACATAGGTCTTCTGACTCCTTTGGTATGACTTCCTGGGAGAAGAAAAGGTGTAGAAGTGGGAAACCCAAGACTTGTTCTAAACAGTAATGTATCTGATGAATAACGACTCTGGAGCCCTTTCCAACAGGGTGGAGGTGCGCAGCCTGGTCCCAACCCCAACTAGCAGGAAATAATTTTGGCCAATCTCCACCAGTTCATGACCCTCCCAAGGCAAACAGTGCCTGGTCTCAGGTGGGACCTCTATCTGAGAGCCCTGTGGTAAAGACTTTGGGTAGAGAGGGCACTACAAAAAGCATAGATCTGTGGGGAAAACCGTTTTTGATCTATGCATATCTCCTTGGCACTGCCACCACACATTGCACCAAGACTGAGATTCCTTACTCCATTATTCAGCAAAGTTTGTGTTCAATGAATGGTTGAGAGGTGTGATAAGACGGTCTAGCCCTCCACTGCTTCTCTGACCTCACCCCTCACCACTCTCCCCCTTGCTCACTCTTCTGTAGCCATTCTGGCCTCCTTGCTATTCCTCAAATATGCCAATGATGCTCCTACTTCAGGGCCTTTGCACTTACTATTCCTTCTGCCTGCATGTTCTTCTCCATCTATTCGTATGGTTTGCTCCCACCTTTCCACAAGCCTTTGCTCAAATGTCGCCTTCCCAGAGATTCATTCCCCAGCTACCCTGCTAGAAAGTATACCTGTCACCCTCTGAGCCCTTTCCCTGCTTTTATTTTCTTCTCATAGCATTTATTCCCATCTTACATTAGATTAGATATTTTGTTTAGTGTCTTCCCACACTAAAATATGAGATATGTGAAGGCAGGGATTTTGTCTAGCATGTTCATTCTTGCATCTCCTTCACCTAGAGCAGTCCCTGGCAATACAATACGTGCTCAATAAATATTTTCTGAATAAATGGATGAGTGGATAGAGAAGGGGACTCGTATATCTTTCTTGATGCATGTTTACATATAGCAAGTGATATTGGAAACATACATTTACTCCATTTATTCATTTACCAAACACATATTTACGGCATGCACTTATGTCCCACACATAATATACTCAGGCTCATGGAAAAGAAAGACAAATAGAAAAGGAATGACCATAGGATGCAGGGAACAGTGTCCAGAGTTTTTGGAAGCACGGGGAAGGAGTTAGCGAAGGCTTCTCAAAGAAGATGGCTCTCAAAAAATAGGAGATGTTAGTCCGGAGAAGAACACTGAAGTGGAAAGATGGAAAAAGGCTCTTCGACAACCTCTACAAGAACACAGAGGTTCATCTTGGCAAGAGTTTTACTATGTTGGGCCACGGAGTGGCAGGGGCAGAGGGATGTAGGGGAANGTTTAATGTTTATTTATTTTTGAGAGAGAAAGAGAGACAGAGACAGAGAGACAGAGCGTGAGTGGGGAAAGGGCAGAGAGAGAGGGAGACACAGAATCTGAAGCAGGCTCCAGGCTCTGAGCAAGCTGTCAGCACAGAGCCCGACACGGGGCTCGAACTCACGAGCTATGAGATCATGACCTGAGACGAAGTCAGACACTTAACCAACTGAGTCACCCAGGCGCCCCCAAGAGTTAACCCTTTAAGTCAGAGTGGGCCAACTTGCCATGCATGAAGAGAACCAGGCAACAGATATGTACAGTTTAACTTGTAAATGTATCTTTTTTTAATCTAATGGCCAGTATTTTTAAAATAAAAATATTCCACATAAAAATCTAGAATTTCAGTTTTCTTGAAATATCAGAATATGACACCCGACTAACCCACGTGGCTATGACTGCCAGCATCTGAGCAGGAGTTGTCCTTGTTAAACGGGATTTTGCTCTCTAATTTGTCAACCTCCACCCAGCCTGCTTCACTGATGACGTTACAGCCGATCCCAACCCCTCGTATGACCAAGAAGTGGCAAGGCTTGGGGTTTGAGTCTTTGTCCTCAAAACCCACACTCTTACCCAGAACACGATTAATGCTTGGCACAAAGAAAGCCCTCCATAACATTCTTTGTGAAGAATGAACAAACTCATCCCATCGTCTCCTTCTGGAAGGTCTTTTCCCTCTGTCTCTACCGAAGCAAATCTTGTCTTATCTCTTAAGGCCTAGCTCAGATACAGCCTTTTCCATGATTCTCTGTGATTTCAGTCTCCCCACCCAACAAGATGTGACCTTTCCTGGGGCGCCTGGGTGGCTTAGTCAGTTGAGCGTCCGACTTTTGCTTAGGTCATGATCTCGCGGTTCGTGGGTTCGAGCCCCGCGTCGGGCTCTGTGCTGACTGCCAGCTCAGAGCCTGGAGCCTGTTTCAGTCTGTGACTCCCTCTCTCTCTGACCCTCCCCTGCTCACGCTGTCTCTCTCTCTCTCTCTCTCCTAGAAATAAATAAAACATTTAACAAAATTAAAAAGAAAAGATGTGACCTTTCCTATAGCTATGGGGTGGAGGGTATGAAGGCAACAAACCTGGAGGGCAAGGAAGCATTAGGAGGAGCAGTGGGATGTTTAGAGCTAAGCTGTAGGGGGAGGGGAAAATTGAGGTTTGAACTTGAAAATGTGTGTACCTGAGGGAAGGGTGCATAGAGCTGGTGAAAGCTGAGGCAACTATAAAAGAATTAAAACAAGCCCCAGTTTTTCCTTGCTTGGAATGTTGTCTCTTTTCATTTCCTCTTCTTGTTTTCTTTCTTTTCTAGCTCTATGTCCTCTGTACCTCAACTGGCATTAGACTGTTAACAGAGAACCCACAGGGTCACAAAGATCGCCTTCAGAAGAACTGCTCTGAGAGCAGCCAAAATGAGATTGCACCAACAATCCCAAGAGAGCTGTAATAACCTAGAACAATCTCCAACCATGTCAACTGCAAGTTGTGTGGCACTTAAGAAAACTGCCTCCTGGGGCAAGACAACAGTTCTATACTCCTCCCTTCTCCTCATCCTATAAAAACCCCAACCTTACTTCGCCTCAGGCAGTTATCTGATGTCAAGGTACTCTCAGATGTGTCTGAACTGAATAAAGCCTGTAACTTCTATTTCAGTCACTTTAACTATTTTGTCTGTGACGGTCTGGTGGTATGACTCCAGCTAGGTCTGGATAAGCCCTTGAACCTACTAAGATTTCAGACAAGAGCACAAATCAAAGCACCTCTTCCTCCCTTCTCAGAGGCCCCTGTTCCCACTCACATGCTCTAGTTCCTTGTTGTAGCATAAAAGTTGCATTATTTGGAAGGGTCAACCTATTGCCTGACTGAAGTCACTGCCTCTATTTCTTTTCGTCTTTGGGAGTTCTCTGGGATCAGAGAATGACATGATGATCCTAAGCTAGAACGCCTTTCTCTCTTCTTCCGTGATGGAACTTTTATGATGGCCTAAGTGGAATGACTTTGAGGAAGACAATTTTGAATAGCAAGGGTTCGTTTGGGATTCTTGAGACACATCAAGACTTGTGCCTTAGAGCAGAAAATAAATAAATAAAATGTCTAACTAACAATGAGCTGCTTTCTTTGACTGGTAAGGTGATGATGAGAAAAGAGAAAGATCAGAAAGAACCTACTGAGTCTTCATTTAAAACAACCTCAGCCTTCTCCCTCCCTAAAGAATTCATTCTTTCTAACTCTGTGTCTTCCCCTAATAACCCAAATCCCTCCTGGATTTCTACCTCTCTTGTTCTCTGTCCTTTGTTCTGACCTCTTTCTCCTCCTCTTTCCCTCACTCAGCTCCCTCTAACTCCTAAATCCCTACCTTCGGAACTCTCCAGACATGCGAAAGCTATAGAGATAGAAGGATGCATGGAAGAGGTGGTATCTGAGCTAGGCTTTGAGAAATGGGACAGGATCCGTCTGAATAGAGACAGAGGGAAAAACTTTCTACAAAGACCCTGAAGATTGTCCCTCTTTCACTGACTGAGGGAGGAATCATCCAAACCTGTCAATCAGGGTGTGATAAATCTGTCTCTAATTTTAGGAATCCATTACAAACCACGTTTAAGGCATCAAACCTAACACCCCATCAGCAATCTGCACATTTTTTGTTAATTGCCCTGAGCCTGAAATATCAGATGCTATTCAGAAGCTTAAACTGTCTGGCAGACCACACCCATTCATGAGTTACACCACTTTGAATCCAGTGCTTTTTAGTTCAGCATTTTGCGGGGAGCATAATAAGCAAAGAAAAAAGCCACACACCACAAGTGTATGTCATTATAACTTAAACAGCAACCAAAAATCAAAAATGAGTAATAGATATGCAGAAAATAAAGAGAAAGGAATCCAAGTATATCATCACTAAAGAAAGCCAACTAGTCCTGAAAGAAGAGAGCAAGGGAATAAAGGAACAGAGAAGAAATACAAAACAACCATAAACAAGTAACAAAACGGCAATAAATACATACCTATCAATAATAACTTTCACTGTAAATGGACTAAAAGCTCAAATCAAAATACATAGGGTAATGGAATGGATTTTAAGAAAAAGACCCATCTAGGGGCGCCCGGGTGGCTCAGTTGGTTAAGCATCTGATGTTGGCTCAGGTCATGATCTCACGGTCCATGGGTTCAAGCTCCACGTCAGGCTCTACAGCACAGAGCCTGGAACCTGCTTTGGATTCTGTGTCTCCCTCTTTCTCGCTGTCCCTCCCCTGTTCGTTCTCTGCCTCTCTCTGTCTCTCAAACATAAACGTTAAAGAAATTAAAGAAAGAAAAAGACCCATCTATATGCTGCGTACAAGAGGCTCATTTCAGACCTAAAGAAATATATACATTGAAAGTGAAAGGACGGAGAAGTATTTATCATGCAAATGGATTTGAAAAAAAAAAAAAGCTGGGGTAGCAATACTTATATCCCACAAAATAGACTTCAAAACACTGTTAGAAGAGACAAAGAAGGACACTCTGTAATCAAAAAGGGAACAATCCAGCAAGAAGATATAACAATTGTAAATATTTATTCACCCAACATGGAATACCCAAATACGTAAAACAGTTAAAAACAAACATTAGGGAATTTATTGATAGTAATACAATAATGGTAGGGAACTTTAACACTCCACTTATATCAATGGACAAATCATCCAAACAGAAAATCAACAAGAAAACACTGACTATGAATGACACATTGGACCAGATGGACTTAACAGATATATTCAGAACATTCCATCCTAAAACAGCAGAATACACATTCTTTTCAAGCATACACGGAACATTCTCCAGAATAGATAACATATTAGCCACAAAACAAGTTTCAACAAATCCAAAATGATGGAAGTCACACCATGCATCTTATCTGATTTCAATGCTATGAAGATAGATATCAACAAAAAGAAAAAATCTGGAAAGCACAAATACATGGAGGTTAAACAACATGCTAGTAAACAGTAAATGTGTCACCAAGAAATCAAAGAGGAAATCAAAATACATATGGAGACAAATGAAAATCAAAACACAACAGTTCAAAATCTTTGGGATACAGCAAAAGTTATCCTAAGTGGGAAGTTTAGAGGAATACATGCCTACATCAAGAAGCAAGAAAAGTCTCAAATAAGCAACCTAACCTTATACCTAAAAGATCTAGGAAAAAAAACCCCAAAACCAGTAGAAGGAAAGAAACAACAAAGATTAGAGCAGAAATAAATGAAATAGAAACCAAAGGAAAAAATACCAATAGAACAGAGCAATGAAACCAGGAGCTGATTCTATGAAAGGATCAAAAAAATTGATAAACCTTTAGCCAGACTCAGAGAGAGAGAGAGAGAGAGAGAGAGAGAGAGAGAGAGAGAACTCAAACAAAATCAGAAGTGAAAGAGGAGAAATAAAAACCAACAGCACAGAAATACCAAAGATTGTAAAAAAATACTATGAAAAATTATATGCAAACAAATTGGACAACCTAGAAGAAATAGATAAATTCCTAGAAACATATAACCTCCCAAAACTGAATCAGAAAGTAATAGAAAATTTGAACAGATATATTACCAGGAATGAAATTGAATCAATAATCAAAAACCTTCCAACAAACAAATGTCGAGGACGAGATGACTTCGCGGGTGATTTCTACCGAACATTTAAAGAAGAGTTAATACCTGTTTTTCCCAAACTATTATTCCAAAACTATTGAAGAAGGAAAACTTCCAAATCCCTTCCATGAGGCCATAATTACCCTGATACCAAAACCAGATAAAGACATTATAAATAGAGAACTACAGAGCAATATCTCTGATGAATATGATACAAAATTCTCAACAAAATGGTACCAAACTGAATTCAACAATACATTTTAAAAACATTCACAACGGTTAAGAGGGATTCATTCCTGAGATGCAAGGGTGGTTCAATGTTCACAAATCAACGTGACACGTCACATCAATAAAAGAAAGGATAAGAACCGTATGACCAGTTCAGCAGATGCAGAAAAAGTACAACATCCATTCATGCTAAAAACTCAATAAAGTAGGCTTAGAGGGAACATACGTCAACATAATGCAGGCCATATATGAAAAGCCCACAACTACCATTATACTCAATGGGGAAAGATTGAGAGCTTGTAACCTGCAAACAGGAAAAAGACAAGGATCTCCGTTCGCACCACTTTTATTCGACATAGTACTGGAAGTCCTAACCACCGCAACCAGACAGCTAAAAGGAATAAAAGGCTTTCAAGTTGATAAGAAAAATGTAAACCTTTCACTATTTGCAGATGACATGATATTATATATAGAAAACACTAAACACTCTACCAAAAAAACTACTAGAACTGATAAATGAATTCAGTGAGGTTGCAGGATACAAAATCACCGTATAGAAATCCGTTGCATTTCTATACATAAATAATGAAGCAGCATAAAGAAATATTAAGAAAACAACCTCATGCATAATTGCATCAAAAATAATAAAATACCTAGAAATAAACTTAACCAAAGAGGTGAAAAGGCCTGTACTCTGAAAACTAAAAAACATTGATGACACAACCAGAAAGACATTCCATACTCATCAATTGGAAGAACAAATAGTGTTAAAAGGTCCATTCTACCCAAAGCAATCTACAGATTTAATGCAATTCTCATCAAAATACCAAAAGCATTTTTCACATAGCTAAAACAAACAATCCTAAAATTTATACGGAACCACAAAAGACCCTGAGTAGACAAAGCAATATTGAAAAAGAAAAACAAAGCTGGACATGTCACAATTGCAGATTTAAAGTTACATTACAAAGCTCTAGTAATCAAAACAGTATGGTAATAGCACAAAAGTGGAGACATAGATGTATATATAACAGAATAGGGAGCCCAGAAATAAACCCATGATTATATGGTCAATTAATCTTCAACAAAGGAGGCAAGGATACACAATGGGAAAAAGTCTATTCAACAAATGGTGTTGGGAAAAGTGGAAAGCTACATACAAAAGAATGACACTGGATTTTTTCTTATACCATACACTGAAATAAATTCAAAATGGATTAAGAAATCTTGTCATGATGAGCCGTGGGTGATGTATGAAATTGTTTAATCACTGTATTGTACACCTGAAACTAATATAACGTTATATGTTATCTACACTGAAATTAAAATTTTTTAATGGATTAAGGACCTAAATGTGAGACCTGAAACCATAAAAATCCTAGAAGAGAGCACAAGCTCTCTGTTTCTCTGACATCAGTCCTAACAATATTTTTCTAAATATGTCTCTTAAGGCAAAGGAAACAAAAGCAAAAATAAACCATTCAGAGTACACCAAAATAAAAAGCTTCTGCACAGCAAAAGAAACAATGAACAAAACTAAAAGGCCACCTACTGAATGGGAGAAGATATTTGCAATTGACATATCTGATAAAGGTATACAAAATATATAAAGAACTTATAAAACTCATCACACACACAAAAACAAATAATCCAATTTAAAAAAATGGGCAGAAGATATGAATATACATTTATTCAAAGACACACAGATGGCCAGCAGACCCACGAAAAGATGTTCAACATCACTCGTCATCAGGGAAATGCAAGTTGAAACCACAATGAGATATCACCTCATATCTGTCAAAATGGCTAAAATAAAAACTCAAGAAATGACAAGTGTTGGCAAGAATGTGGGAAAAATGGAATTGTCATGCACTGCTGGTGGGGATGCAAATTGATGCAGCCACTGTGGAAAACAGTATGGAGGTCCTTAAAATTTTTTTTTAAATAGTATTATCATATGATCCAGTAATCGCCCTACTCAGTGTTTACCCAAAGAATATGTAAACACTAATTTGAAAGGATATATGCACCACTATGTAGCATTATTTACATTAGCCAAATTATGGAAGCAGCTTAAGTGTCCAGTGATAGATGGATAAAGAAGTGATACACACACACACATACACACACACACACGCACACGCGCGCACACGCACATTATTCAGCCACAAAAAAGAATTAACTCTTGTCATTTGCAACAACATGGACAGGTCTAGAGAGTTCAATGCTAAGTGACGTAAGTCAGTCAGAGAAAGACAAATATGATATGGTTTCAGTCATAGGTGCAGTTTAANCCTCCCCTTCTCTGCCCCTCCCCCACTCATGTTCTTTCTCTCAAAAATAAATAAGCATAGGGGCGCCTGGGTGGCTTAGTCGGTTAAGCGTCCGACTTCAGCTCAGGTCATGATCTCGCGGTTCGTGGGTTCGGGCCCCGCGTCGGGCTCTGTGCTGACTGCCAGCTCAGAGCCTGGAGCCTGTTTCAGAGGCTGTGACTCCCTCTCTCTCTGACCCTCCCCTGCTCACGCTGTCTCTCTCTCTCTCCTAGAAATAAATAAAACATTTAAAAAAAAAAAAGCACAATAAAGACAAAAGAAAATCAAAAGATGCTTATTAAAAAAATAAATAAGCATGGTTTTTTTAATTTTTTTAAAAAAGAAACAAAGTGATTCCCCTCTCCAAAGAAAAGCACCCTCTTGTTCTTCCAATTGCCTTTGGACCAGCAAGGAGAAATAGCTATATGTATTCATAAATGATCGTTCAGTCACGTTCTCAGTAGACACTGGAGCCACCCTCAATACCTTTAATTGCTTCCAGGTTCCTACCCCCCTCTGTCAGGTTAATAAAAACATCTCAGGTGGGACCTACTAAGTGAACACAGCTTCTCCTTCTCTTCTAACCTTTGCCTGTCTCTTAGGGGCCCTTAACTCCTCAATATACCTTTAGCTGCAGTCCTTCCATACTCCCTAACCTATTCAGAATGGACCTTGGAGCAAAATGGGGAGCTACTACTAGGGATGTACTCAAAGGCCTTTTTCTTGATCTCCTAGACTCTGATAACCTCGTATGACATCTTACTGATAGCTTCCCTCGGCTATTTGGGTAGCACCTAAAGACGACTCCTGAGTCCCCTTAAAATTACTTCAGTTTTCTGATTTTATTTCTTCAGTACCCAATGTCCTCTAAGCTCCCTCATCTACAGACAAGGGAAACATAAAGGACATAGAACCCTTACAAGTCTGTATTGACCCCACAATGCCTCTGCCTATACTAGCCAGTATCCCCTAAAGCCTGAATCACTAGAGGGATTATGACCAATCGTGACAGATTTCATAAAGCCTAATCATTCCTTGTACTAGTGCCTGCAAAACTCCTGTCCTTCCAGTAAAACCAGATTAATGGACGCAGGCACTACTTTGTACAAGACATAGGGGCTATGAATCATATAGTATTGCCCACATCTCCCTACAGTCCCCAACCCAAACCCTATCCTGTTTTCTATACTTCCAAATTCAACACACTTCAGAGTAGTAGATGTCTGTTCACCTGTCTTTAGTGTTCCCTTACATCCTAATTTCCAATGCCTTTTCACCTTAACAAGGGAAAAACAGCAATACACCTGGACTCTGATGCCACAAGACCTCATCGGAGCCCCTTCATACTTATCTTGGGTTCTCAATCACAATCTCCAAGACTTACAATTTCTCTGCTCCTCTACCTTAATCCAACATGCAGGTGAGTTGCGCTTATATCCACGTGCTCTAACCTTTTCTCAAGAGGGCTCTCGTTATCTGTCAGAAACTTTGACTGTAAAAGGATATACAGTTTGTAAAGATAAATTACAATTTTGTTAGACTCAGATTCACTCTCTAAGCCCTGACATATCCTAGGCACGCAAATCCCTCTGAGTAGATTGAAGTACAGCCATTCCAAACTGCCCTCATCTGTTACCACACACAACTTAGTGGATTTGGAGGATTTAGAGAATATGGCAGTTTGTAGATTCCCAAGTCTTCGGAGTTAACTGCTGCTTTCTATGACCTGAATAAAATTGGCATCCCTGAACCTCTGCCTTCAGAGGTCACTACAGAGTTCGCCTTTGACCAACTCAAAGTTAACTATCCACAGCCCTGCCATTCTGAGTCACCCCCAAATTATACTAAGTATTCTTTTCCTGATATACATAAAAGAAATGGTTAATTTCTTGCAGTTTTATCTCAGAAATACGATGAAAATCAGCCATTCATTGGGTAATACAACCTTTCTCTCTACCCAGGAGTTAAACATAATGTCTCTTGTCTGAGAGCTGTAGCTACAGCTACATTTAATCTTGAGACCTCCTTTATACCTAATGGTACCTCATGCAATCCACACTCTTCACCAAAGCACTCAACATTTCTCTGCTTTCAGACCCACTCTCTTTAAAAATTGAGATACAATTCGCATACCATAAAATGCATCTTTTTCGGTGTACAATTCAGTGGGTTTTAGTATAGTCACAAAGTTGTGCAGCCATCACTGCTATCTAATTCTGAAAGATTTTCATCATCCCCAAAAGCAAAACCATACCCATTAGCAGTCACTTCTTATCTCTTTTCCTCCCAACCATGGGAAAACCATTATTGTACTTTCCATGTCTATGGACTGGTATATCCTGGACATTCCATGCCAATAGAATCAAACAATATGTGGGCTTTTGTGTCTGGCTTTGCTCACCTATTATGCTTTAAGGGTCATTAATGTTTTAGTATGCATCAATACTTCATTATTTTTTCTTGCTAAATAATATCCCATTATATACATATACCACATTTTGTTTAACCATTTATCAGTTGATGGAGGTTTAGGTTGTGTCCACTTCTTGGCTATTATGAATATGATTCCTATAAACATTCACACACAAGTTTTTGTGTAGACAGATGTTTTTAATTCTCCTCAGTATATCCTTAGGATTGGAATTGCTAGATACTATGATAACTCTACATTTAACCTTTTGGGAAATTACCAAACTATTCCACAGTGACTATGCCATTTTATATGCCCACCAGCAATGTGTAGGGTTTCCATTTCCATACCCTCAAAACACTTGTCTTTTTTGGTTATTGCCATCCTTGTGGGCGTGAAGTAGTATCTCAGTGTGCCTTTGATTCAAATTTCCCTGATGACTAATGTTGTTGAGTGTCTTCATGTGTTTATTGGCCATTTGTATATTGTGGTGTCATATCTTAATCCAGCTATCTTATTTCATCTTCCAAAGAAGGGAAAACCTCCTGATTGTTTCAATTTAACCTAATAACTTTGCCCGTCTCCATCTTATTTCCTTGAACAATCTCTACTTAAAACCCAGACTAAGAATTCTTTGTAGACGAGTCATATTTTGAGACTAACCAAGTATTCTCAAGGTGGGTATGTGGTCTTCCCAACAGCTTGTTGAATGTAATTCTCTTCTGGAAGTCAAGTTAGCATAACTTGACTCTAGCCTACCAGAAAGCAAGGAGTCAAAGGGCTAACATATACACAGAAAGCAGATATGCCTTTGGCGTGGTTTGTTATCTTGGCATGCTATACAAACAACAGGATTTTCTAACATCTACTGATACTTCCAATAAGCAGTGTGAGCATGTTCAAGCTTTGCTAGATGCCAGGTTGGCTTTAGCTCAAGCGGTTACTTCGCATGCGGTTGCTTCAAGCTTTGCTAGATGCCTTGGTACTCTCCATGAAAGTGGCTGTAATTATCCCTCCTCATCAGGGAAATACAAATCAAAGCCACACTGAGATACCACCTCACGCCAGTCAGAGTGGCTAAAATGAGCAAATCAGAGAACTCTAGATGCTGGCGAGGATGTGGAGAAACGGGCACCCTCCTACACTGTTGGTGGGAATGTAAACTGGTACAGCCCCTCTGGAAAACAGTGTGGAGGTTCCTCAGGAAACTAACAATAGAACTCCCCTATGACCCAGCAATAGCACTGCTAGGAATTTACCCAAGGGATACAGAAATGCTGATGCATAGGAGCACATGTACCCCAATGTTCATAGCAGCACTCTCAACAATAGCCAAAACATGGAAAGAGCCTAAGTGTCCATCAACGGACGAATGGATCAAGAAGATGTGGTTTATCTATACGATGGAATACTACATGGCAATGAGAAAGAATGAAATCTGGCCATGGGTAGCAACATGGATGGACCTTGAGGGTGTTATGCTGAGCGAAATAAGTCAGGCAGAGAAGGACAAATATCATATGTTTGCACGTATAGGAGGATTAGGAGGAACTTGACGGAGGAACAAGGGGGAGAAGGAGGGGGGAAATGGTGGGGGAAAGGGAGAGAGGCAAACCATGAGAGACTCTTGAATGCTGAGAACAAACTGAGGACTGATGGATGTGGGGGCGGAGGGGGGAGATGGGCATGGAGGAGGGCACCTGTGGGGATGAGCACTGGGTGTTATATGGAAACCAACTTGACAATAAACTATTTGCAAAAAAAGAAAAAAAAAGAAAAAGAAAGTGGCCGTAATTAAAGGTGAAACATACTAAGGAACAAATTCATGAAGCAAAAGGAAATGCCTTGACTGACCAGTGTGCTAAACAGGGTATTCTCACCGAAGTTTAGCAAATTAAAGACTATCTGATTATTCCAGATTACTTTTATGAAACCTTGAGCAAATTGTGGTTAAAGCATCAGACTGTGAAAATAAATGATAATGAGAGAGATCTGTATGTTTCTACTATCAGATAGGTTTTAGAGATACCAAGACTGTCCTTTGGTCTCTCCTGCAGCTATGGAATGGTGGGGTTGGGGGGGGACATGGGGAGACGTTAATGCTGGGATTGCAGAAGTGCGTTGGGTCCTCTGGAATGGAACAGAGCTGGACTGGAGGGAGGGTCCCGAGTTTTACAGATGAAGATTTTTGCACATGAGTTTTGTCTGTTGCAGGTAAGATTGATACAGGGGATTTTACGTGGTGAAATCCATGACATAATAACCTAAACTGAATCCTACTTTGGAGAAGTACCTGGAAATTTTTAACAAGTAGGTCTGGTAATTATTACAATCAATCATATTTTGGAAACTGTTCCCATCTAACCCTCTCAACTTGCAGATGAGGAAACTGAGGCCCAGAAAACAAATGTAAATCACCCAAAGCCACATAGTATGCTAATTACAGAGCCAAGATAAAGCTTAATCAGTTAGGTCTTCTAAAACACCCTTATATTAATTCCTCAAACATACTAAGTCATTTGGTAAATACATGTATGAATGAATATATAAGACTAGCACTTGCCACCTGCCAGGATTCCAGGGAGTGGGATGCTAGATGGGTAAATTCTGACAGATAGAAAAGTGAAAAATTGGTCTGGAATCTGAGACAGTACTCACTGAAGTGAATAAAGCAGAGGGCACGGGGAATAACATAACATGTATGTAGTCCCTCAAAATCCTCAAGCCTTGGATATGGGAATAGAAATTAGTATGTTCAGAAGGTATTCTGAATAATAGTAAGTAGGCAGTTATGTAGCTCTATGAATCTGGACCTTGGGAGATCAAAGTATGACCTGGAAACATAGACCTGGAAGTCATCGGTGTACAGGTTGAAGCTGAAGCCATGGAATTAGATGAGATCATGGAATAGTGAGAGATGTTGAGAGGGGCAGAGATGAGGACAGAAGAATGAAGGGACAGTTGTGTAAGGAATAGATACAGGAAGGAGAATTTCCAAAGGAAGCAGAGGAAGATCAGCCAGAGGAGTAGAAGACAAACAAGTAGCGAGGAGAAAGGGATCAGCGACTGCTCTGTCACTAACCACCCTGTGATCTTAATCATTCCACTTCCTTCTCTAGTCACTGTTCATCATCATTTGAATGTTCACGACTGAATGTTGGAGCTGAGCCTCTAGAGACTATTTTTTTTTAACATTTTAAATGTTTTATTTATTTTTGAGAGAGAGATAGACAAAGTGCAAGTGGAGAGGTATAGAGAGGGAGGGAGACAGAGAATCTGAAGCAGGCTCCATGCTCTGAGCTGTCAGCACAGAGCCTGATGCGGGCTTTGAACCCACAATCCGTGAGATTATGACCTGAGCTAAAGTCAGAGGTTTAACTGACTGAGCCACTGAGGTGCCCCAAGACTATTTATGCCAGAGAATCTTAACCTTGACACTATTGACACTTGGGGCCAGATAATCCTTTGTTGTGAGGGGCTGTTCCATATATTGTAGGATGTTTAGCTACATCCTTGGCCTCTACCCACTTGATTTTGACAAGACAGAG
>NW_027527804.1:2468854-2472355 GCF_008692635.1 Crocuta crocuta
GTCTTATGTTGATAATCACTGATCTACACAATCCTCTCACATCTGAAATTCTGGTAGTAGACATTCAAGTGGTGAACCTCAGGCAGATGGTTAGTAAGGTCTAGAACTCAAGAGAAAAACCTGGATGAGGGTACATATTTGACAGTTTATCAGCATATGGTGGTAGTTGAAGCTATGGGCATGGATGAGATCACCTAAGGCCAGGGTATAGCCATCAGAAAAAGACTCAGGACAGAACCTTAGAGAGCACTGACATTTAAAAGAGAGTCTAAGAAGAAAATTCAGAGAAGTAAGAGCAACAATAATTCTACTAATGCCAGGAGTGCCATTTACTACCACTTGCCATGTGCCACTGATTGCTAAGTGTTTCACCAGCATCAGGTCAATTAATCCAGAATACAACTTTATGAAGGTAGGCGTTATACCCTGAGAAGGAAACTGAGGCTCAATGACCTTATGTCCAAGTTTATGCCACTAAGTCAGTGGCAGAGCCAGGATTAAAACCCAGATCTGGCTGCCTTTTCAGTTCACACCCTTGCTTCCAGGAAGCCTGGAAACAGTTTGGTCCTGGGACCCAAGAGATGAAAGAATAAAAGAAAGAACAGAGTAATCCATAATACAGTATCAACGAGTCCAGCAACTTGGACAGGTCAGCTAAGTACAGAAAACATCCAGTAGATTACCAACAAGGATGTCATGGGTGACCTTGGTGAGGATGATTTCAGTTGGCGGTGGGAACTCAGTCCATATTGCAAACAACTGAGAGCCTGGACAAAAGAAATGGAAACAATGAGTAGAAACTATTCAAATAGATTAGATTTGAAGGAAAGAAGAGAGATAAAGTGCAGCTACAGGGAGGGAATGACCTGGTGTCTAGGGAGGCACTTACTACAAAATTTACACGTTTAATGTAGAAGATTTAGAAAATATTGGTGAATCAAAGGTATAACACAAAGCAGAAAACATCATGGTTAACATTTTGGCATTTATTTCCCTGGCCCATCAGTACCCTATACAACACACACATACATTTTTACGAAACCTTATCAAACCGTTCATATTGTTCTGTAACTTGCTTTTCAACTAAAATACATTGTAAACACTTTGCCATGAGAATAAATGTGCTGGGTAAGCCTCATTCCAATAGCTGCCTGATGGTCTTAAAAACTTTTTATGTTTTTTAATTTATTTCTGAGAGAAAGAGAGAGAGAGAGAGAGAGAGCATGAGCAGGGGAGGGTCAGAGAGAGAGGGAGACACAGAATCTGAAGCAGGCTCCAGGCTCTGAGCTAGTTGTCAGCACAGAGCCCGATGCGGGGCTCGAACCCACAAACTGTGAGATCATGACCTGAGCCGAAGTCGGACACTCAACCAACTGAGCCACACAGGCGCCCCAACTGCCTGATGTTCTTATAGGCTGTACTGAAACATACCATACATTCTCAGAGTCCTTCTCTTCGCTTCTCTTCTCTCATGTCTCTTCTTGTGTTTTCTTGTCTTGCCTTGTCTTCCATTCCCATCACTTCCCTTCCTTACCTTTTCCTTCTATTCCTTTCCCTCCCATCGCCCCCCTACACACATATGCAAGCTTTTGTGCAGTGTAAACTTAATCAATTCAGTCAAGATAGACTTAATTTTGAATAAAATATCAAAGAAATACCTTTTTGACAAGAGAATTTGTTTTTTTCAAAGATGAATGATACTTGATCTGTTTATACCCAGCTGTGTATGTGTGTATGGTGTGTGTGTGTGTGTGTGTGTGTGTGTGTGTGACAGAGACAAGCTAGTAGAGAAGGAGAGGTTGAAGATACACCTGAGGGACCGGAAGGGAGGGTTTTCAAACAATGGATCAAAGTTCCTAATGAGGAAGGGGGATACAGAATCTGATGTCATACTGAACCATATACAGATGCCTGTAAGCCTGTGAGGTTTGTATCAGGATGGGTGGCAGGAAGTTGAAGTTATTTCTGGCCTCTGTATTTATGGTAAAGCGGGAGTACAAGTTATCTGCTGAGAGACTGGAGGAAGAAAACGAATGAAGAGCGGAACTGGCTTTTTGGGTGAATGGGAGAGAAGGCTGATGAAGGGCACACAAGGGATCCATGGCAGTGTGGAAAGCCCAGCTGAGACTGAAGCCCGTCCCCATGCATAGGAGGCAGGCATTTCGGTTTGATCTAAGGTCAGAGTTCTGCTATTATAAAAGTACAGTGAGTGGACCAGTGGCAAGGCAGTTTGAAAATATTAGTAACATGGTTGTCTGGGGTGGAAACGAAGAACAGGGGGCTGATAGATTGCTTGGGAAATAATGAAAGGTTCAAAGGACTAAAGGGCTAACTGAGTTAGAAGAGTAACTTTAGTGACAATAAAAACATAAAGACTAGAGAAATAGAAGGTGCTGGTCAGAAAAGCGGAACTTCAGCCACCAGGATGCCACAACTCCAAGACACAAGGATTGAGACCGAAGCCACCTCTTCTGGGACCAGTTCCACTCCAGGCCATGCCAACGCAGAAACTATAACCTCTGGGTTTACCACCAAGTTAGTCCAAATAGATAGAGGTTATAGATGGCAGGTTGAGGGAACTCTAGCCATTAGGCTTGGTTTCCACTCTCTTCCAAGATCTGCTGAGACTAAATCCACTAGGCCCTCTCACCCTCGTTATCACTGCTCTTCCTCTGGGCATCTATTCCACCACCATCCACATAATGCCATGTACTTCCTTGCCCTTGATCTAATACTCCATTTGTCCACACCCCCAGAAATTTTCCTCTGCACCCACTGGAATGGCCTCACCATATCCATTAAACCCTTCTGTATCCTCAGACTCTTCTTTGAATCTGTTAGGTAAGACCTGGTGGCCATCACTACAGCCCTCTGGAGTAGGGTTTATCTTTTCTGTCCTCAAAGCAAGACAAAACGGTGACATTGGTGTTTTGCTTGCTCCCCATTTCTTCTTTCAGACCATTACTTTCCTATACTCTCGAAACAAAACAAAACAGAAACTATAAAAACCAAACCCAGTCCTTTGAGGCCATTTAATTATACGCCTTCTTTCCCTCTTCACCACTCATCGAATTACCTGTGGGCCACTCGCCTTATATTTACTAATGGCTTTGGCCCCTGGCCCACAGCTTTTCTGCCCACTTCCAATATTANACAATCCTGAGTGATTTCAACATCTCCAAAACTAACCCACATGACATCTCAGTACTTCTACCTCTTCATCTAAAAAGACCTTCTCGGCACTTGTAGAGATGAGCACTGGGTGTTATATGGAAACCAATTTGACGATAAACTATNACCCATTGCTACACCCCAGATCTTGTTATTACCTGAAACTGCTTCATTTCCAGAGTTATGAATTCAAGCATGCTCGTCTCTAGCCACAACCTCCTAATTCCAGTTTTTGCAATTAGCACGATGATCACTCTTCTGCTCCTAAAGCCCATGGATCCCTCTACTTCCTCCCAGTCTGTTAGGGCTATTTTTTAATTCCTTCATTAC
>NW_027527804.1:2472486-2479423 GCF_008692635.1 Crocuta crocuta
CCGTCCCTGGCAGTACTAAGCTCTCACGCCTTAAACTTGTTTTGTAAAACCCCTACCCTGCTAAATCCAACTCTGTTTTCTTTGTATCTTCACCCGAGCACTGTTAGAGAAGTTCACACCACAGGTCATACTGCTTTACAGGAAATTCAAGATCCCCAATCCTAAATGCACCCACATCACTGCCAGACCATCTTAGTAAATTTCTTTGGTCAACTCATTCTCAGAACAAGTATTTCAATACTTCTCCATCTCCTTAAGCTCCACTTCTCCCTCATAAACCTCCCTTCCCTCACATCCACCCCTTCTCTCAGCAGTTCTTCCGGCACCACAGAGAAAATCATCTGCTTCCATTCTCATCATGGTCTCTTCTGTTACATGAGAAAAAGGCATCACCACTTCTCTCCAATGACAATCCCTCTACACACACTTTTGATCCCATTGTCTGCTATCTGTCAGGAGCCTCGCACCACTAATGATCCCTTCTCTTTTCTGTTTGTTCAATTTTTCCCTGTCCATTGGCTCCATCCCAACAGGTTTGAACATGTTCAAGCATCTCCGTTAAAAACAAAACAAGGTAGGGGCGCCTGGGTGGCTTAGTCGGTTGAGCGTCCGACTTTCGCTTAGGTCATGATCTCGCGGTTCGCGGGTTCGAGCCCCGCGTCGGGCTCTGTGCTGACTGCCAGCTCAGAGCCTGGAGCCTGTTTCAGTCTGTGACTCCCTCTCTGTCTGACCCTCCCCTGCTCACTCTCTCTCTCTCTCTCTCCTAGAAATAAATAAAAACATTAAAAACAAAACAAAACAAGGTAGAATGAAATTGCTTAACTCCACACTTCACTCAAGCTTCCACTATCCCCTTCACAGCCAATCTTCTTCAAAGAGCTGACTCTTCTTACTGTCGTTTGTTTCCTTGCCTCCTATTTATACCTCGTCCCACTTCCATCTAGTTTCCAGCCCTTTTATTTATGGCAGAACAGCTTCCGAGCAAATCACAATCACCTCCATATTGTCAAAACGGATGGGCACTTTTCATTTTTTATCTTACTTGACTTCTTAGCAGCATTTTACCAGTTAATCATTTCTCCTTCTTGAAATGTTCACTTCTCTTGGCTCCCTAAAAAGTGAACTTATTACAATTGTAGACACACATGCAGTTGTAAAAGGCAATACAGCGAGATCTTACCCTTCACCCAGTGTTTTCCAGCAGTAACATCCTACAAAACTACGTTGTAATATCCTAACCAGAATACTGACAAGAATAGGGTCAAAATACAGAACAGTGCCATGACTGTGAGGATCTCTTAGGGTGCTTTTTATAGCCACAGACCCTTCTAAGGGCTCCCAGATCTTTCTTCTCCCCCGTCCCTGCACTTACCGACTAATATGTCCTCCATTTCTAAAATTTGCCATTTCAAGAATGTTATATAAGTGGAATCTTAAAGTATGTAGTCTTTTGAGATTGGCTTTTTTTTCACTCAGCATAATCCTCTGAAGATTCATCCAGGTCATCACATGTATCAATCAATATTTCTTTTTATAGCTGAGTAGTATTCTAGGATATGGATGTCCCATACTTTTTTAACCCATGCACCTGTTCTCTATTCATATATTGAAGAACATTTGGGTTGTTCCCAGTTTGGAGCTATTCTGAGTAAAACACCAATGAACATTCATGTATAGGTTTATCTGTGAATGTAAATTTCCATTTCTCTGTGATAAATGCCTAGGAGTATAATTACTGGGTCACGTCATAGTAGTTGTATGTTTAGTTTCATAAGAAACTGACAACCTGTTCACAGTGGATGTACCATTTCATATTTACAACAGCAATGTATGAGTGATTGTCTGGATCACTATCAGCATTTGGTGTTATTACTGTTTTTATTTTTTGCCATTCTGGTAGGTGTGTGGTGGTATTTATTGTGGTTCTATTTGCATTTCTGTACTGGCTAATAATGTCTAATATTGTTTCATGTGCTTATTTTCCATCTGTATATCCTCTTCAGTGAAATGTCTGTTCATCTCTTTTACCCATTTTCTAATAAAATTGTCTGGTTTTTTACTGTTGAGTTTTGAGAGTTCTTTATATATTTTTTATATTTTAGATAACATATATTTTAGATAATGAGTCCTTTGTTGGCCATGTGGTTGGTAAACATTTTCTCCCAGTTTGTAGCTTGTCTTTTCATCCTCTTAACAGAATCTTTTGCAGAGAAAATGTTTACAATTCATTTTTAAGTTTTATGTTGCCCTAGATCCAAAAGATTTTCTCCTATACATTTTCCAAAGTTTTATAGTTTTACACTTTATATTTACAACTGCAATTCATTTTCATTTTTGCATAAGATGTGAAGTTTAAGCTGAGGTTTATATTTTCTTTGTGTGTGTGTGCCTGTGAATATCAAATTGCTCTGACACTATTTGTTGAAAAGGCTATCCTTCCTCCATTGAACTGCTATGTAAAATAAACAACAACAACAGAAAAAGTAGGGCATATTTGTGTGGGTTTATTTCTATGTTTTCTATTCTGTTTTAATGATCTATGTGTCTATCCCTCTCCCAATACCACACTGTCTTCATTATTATAGCTTTGTAGTAAACCTTAACAAATGACGCCTGTTTCGTTCACCATTGTAGCCTCAGCTCCTTGAACATTGTGTAGCAAATAGCAGATACACAACACAATTTTTAATATTTGAGGGGTGGAGTAGCTCTGGGTGAGAACAATGTCATGAGCTATGCTGTCTAATAGAACTTTTTCCAGTGACAAAATTTTTTTTCTATCTGCATTACCTAATATGGTAGCCACTACACATGTGTGGCTATTGAGCAGTCTAAATATGGCTAGTGCAACTCAGGAGCTGCCTTGANTGCACAGGTCTAAAGGGTAGCCATTAAAGAGGGGGACTAATATGGAAGCATGAATAAATCATTAGGTTTTGAGAAGTCACGAACTGTTTGGCCAAAGTTCTGAATGCATAAACCGGGTGAACAGCGAAGCCCCTAGGACACCGACATGAATGTTGGGTAGAAAGGTGATGTGTTAGAAGCTAAAAGGCCTGGATTACTTTAGGGGCATGGCCAGTGTCTAGGCAATATAAATGGGGTATGGTAAGAGAGTGATCTGGCTGACATGTGCCTTAATATTGTGTTTCCAGAGAAACAATGGCCTGGAAGCTTCCTCAGAAAAGCAGGAAGACGCAAGTCCCTCTTTCAGTCCATATAGATGAGTGTCCTTGGCAAAATGGCAGAGTCAGCTAGGGCAAGGAGGAGCAAGTAGCATTTCGTGATGCGGAGGAACATGTAGAAGAGCCCCCCCCCTTTTTTTTTTATCACATAACAAAGGATCTGGTAGTCACAGTGGACATATTTGTGAGGGAAAGGTGTCATGGGAAGAAGGGCTGGCAAGAAGGGGCATAAAATAATATGAGAACATAAGAGATGGCTGCGGCAAGTCTGCTCTCCAAACCACTGAAGTGGTGGCAGAACTGGTCTCTTGGAAAGAGGCTCTGTTGCCCTGATTATGAGCTCTATAACAGGGTATTTAGTGTTTGAACCTTTTTTGAAGGAAAGTGACTTTCTGGAACCACATGATATGTATTAAACTTCGCATGAAAGTCAACCTTTTGTGTAACAAATGTTTCTTTTTTATTGTGGCAAAACATACCCAACATAAAACGTGCCATTTTAACTATTTGAAAGTGTATAGTTCAGTTTGGTACAGTCATAGTACATAAATACTTTTAAACAACAAAAGAAAGGCAAGGGTGCATTTATGATGGTGGCCTTCACTGTTCTCACAGCTGCAAATGCACTGGAAGTATAGTGTCAAGCTGCTTCAGACTAGGTGCTGGCTGAGGTACGTGTGATCTTGAAGTGGCTGGTGACTCTCGTTTGTAGGCTCTGAGTTGGGTGCAGATACCTTTGGTTCACTCAGAAAGGATGTATAAGTCAACGTTCAGTCTAGTTCCCTCCTTCTGCCTATGAAGAGGCCAGTAACACACTATTCTGAGCCACAGAAGTTAATGAAGCCTCTACTAGCCTTGTTTCCTAATCTATAAAATGTAGTAATAGTCCCAGAGTTGTCATGAAGAATATATATGTTAAGAATGTATTAGTATAGTGACTGGCATATAGTATGTTCTCAATACTTGATAGCTATTATCATTATATTATGGTCCTGATCCAACTATGCCTTCTATTAGATCTATTAGAACAGTGGATATAGCCCCTCTGTTCAAGTGTAATCATGTTAAGTGCAAGGACTGTGTGTACTCATTTTTTTAATACCCCATTGGTCCAGCACATAATAAGAAGTGCATATACATTTGTTGAATGAAATAATAATTATTATTTTATGTCTGCTTCTTCCTTTCTCCAACCCTAGACAGAGTCTACATGAAGAGGTATGATTGTTAACAATACAAGTTTTGGGGTCAGACAGGTTTGAATTCTTGCTCTGCCACTTACTACCTATGGGACCTTTGGCAAATTACTTCACAATTCTGCATCTCATATAGAACATGATAAAAAAAATATCTACTTCATAGAATTAAACAAGAAAATATAATACATAGAAAATCCTAAACATTCCACCAGAAAACTACCAGAAGTAACGAATGGATTCAGTAAATATACAGAAATCTGTCGCATTTCTCTACTAATATCAAAGTAGCAGAAGGAGAAATTAAGAAAGCAATTCAGTCGATAGTTGCACCAAAAGTAATGAAATACCCAGGAATAAATTTAACCAATGAAGTTAAAGACATGTACTCTGAATCTATAAACATTGATGAAAGAAATTGGAGAAAACACAAATGGAAAAACATACCATGCCCATGGATTGGAAGAATTAATATTGTTAAAATGTCCACATTACCCAAAGTGATCTACAGATTCAAAGCAATCCTTATTAAAATGCCAATAGTATTTTCCACAGAACTAAAACAAATACTATTAAAATTTGTATGAAACCACAAGAGACTCTAAATATCCAAAGCAATCTGGAGGAAGAAGAATAAAGCTGGAAATATCACAATCCCAGATATCAAACTATACTACAAAGCTATAGAAATCAAAACAGTATGGTACTGACACAAAAAACAAACATGTACATTAGTGGAACACAACAGAGAGGCCAGAAATAAACTCATGCCTATATGCATCAATTTATCTATGACAAAGGAGTAAAAAATATACAATGGAAAAAAAAGACAGTCTCTTCAATAAATGATGTTGGGAAAACTGGGCAGTAATATGCAAAACAATGAAACTGGATCATTTTCTCACACCATACCCAAAAATAAATTCAAAATAGATTAAGGACCTAAATGTCGAGACATGAAACCATAAAAATCACATAAGAAAACATAGATAATAATCTATTTGACATCAGTCTTAGCAACAGTTTTTCTAGATATATCTCCTCAAGCAAGGGAAACAAAAACAAAAATAAACTATTGGGACTACACCGAAATAAAAAAACATCGCACAGTGAAGGAAAGCATCGCCAAACTAAAAGGCAACCTACCAAATGGGAGAAGATATTTGCAAATGATATAGCTGCTAAGGAGTTAATATCCAAAATATATATAGAATTTATACAACTGAACACACAGAAAACAAATAATCTGATTAAAATGGGCAGAGAACCTGAATAGACATTTTTCCAAAGAAAACATGCAGATGGCCAACAGACACATGAATATATGCTCAACATCACTCATCATCAGGGCAATGCAAATCAAAATCAGAAGATACCACCTTACACCTGTCAGAGTCGCTAGGATCAAAAAGATAAGAAATAACAAATGTTGGTAAGGATGTGGATTAAAAAGTAGCCCTCGTGTCCTGTTGAGGGAACGTAAATTGGTGCAGCCACTTTGGAAAACAGTATGGATATTCTTCAAAATATTAGAAATAAAAATATCATACCATCAAGTAATGCCACTACGGGGTATTTGCCCAAAGAAATGAAAACACTAATGTGAAAAGATATACACAGCTGTATGTTTATTTCAGCATTATTTACAATAACCAAGATAGGGAAGCAACTTAAATGTCCATCAATAAATAAGTGGATAAACAAGAAATGATATATATATATGTATATATTGTATTACGCAATTTAATATCACTCAGCCATAAAGAAGAATGAGATCTTCCATGTGCCACAACATGGATGAAACTAGAGGGTATTATGCTAAGTGAAATAAGTCATACAGATAAAGACAAATACCATATGGTTTCACTTATATGTGGAATCTAAAAAACACAAAAGCAGAAACAGACNGGCTTCCAGTTATGGAATGAGTAAATCATTGAGATAAAAGGTGCAACATGAAGAATATTGTCAGTGGTGTACTAGTGTTGTATGGTGACAGATGACAGCTACACTTGTAAGCACAGCGAAGATGTAGTTGTAGTATAGTCACTGCATTGTACATCTGAAACTAATGTAACCTTGTGTTTTCAACTATACTTCAATGACAAAAGATACATAAGAGGAAATACAGTAAAACACAATGCCTATCACAATTGTTTGAATAGTAATTCTTTTTTTTTAAACTTTTTTTAAATGTTTTATTTATTTCTAGGAGAGGAGAGAGAGAGAGAGAGAGAGACAGCGTGAGCAGGGGAGGGTCAGAGAGAGAGGGAGTCACAGACTGAAACAGGCTCCAGGCTCTGAGCTGGCAGTCAGCACACAGCCCGACGCGGGGCTCGAACCCACGAACCGCGAGATCATGACCTAAGCGAAAGTGGGTCGCTTAACCGACTAAGCCACCCAGGCGCCCCTGAAGAGTAATTATTTCTACTACTGCTATTATTACTACTGTTACTATTAATTATTATCTGTTTCTTTTGGAAAAGGAGTCATACCTCCCCCACCCCTTCTGATGGTGATTAGGAGTGGCTTGGTGAGGACTGAGAAACATTCACA
>NW_027527804.1:2479652-2489075 GCF_008692635.1 Crocuta crocuta
GAGGAGTGGGAAACATTTCCACAGGGAATGGAATTTTTCAAGGAAGATTTCCTGGAGTTGGAAAAACAAGAATGAGACAAGTGGGCAAAAGAAACTGAATCAACCATAAATAATACTGGGAAGTGTGTGACAGTCGTTTGTGATATTGCCTTTCCTTACCCAGGTCATTATCTCTTTCTCTCAATTTAGGCTCTTACCGATGTGCCCAGACCAGGCCTGCCATGTTGTCCACCAATGCTTCAGAACCTTCCCCTCTCCTTTTCTCACCACCAAAGCTCACTTGCTCAGTATGTTCTAGACTCTTGGGAACCAGTCAGAAACTAACTTACTGATCTGAAGTCAAATATTAATAGGCTGCTAATAGCTTTTTGTTTCCTCGCGTCACAGAACTTTTGTCTACCTTCATTCATGAGAGGGACTGACTGGTGAAAATTTCAGGTCTAGAACAGGGGAAAGTAGGGGGCAGATTTTTGGTCAGAGAAAACTTTGCTGTGCTGCACAGGCAACTGCCTCCTTAGCCCTTGGGTGGAGTGAGCCTTGAATAGAAGAAAAGGAAAACCAAGTGGAATGGGCAGGTCCTTCCCAGTACACTCCTTTGATGTCCTCAAAGCGCTAACAACCCTAAAAGGCACGTCAAAGTTGCAGCCATTCCCTTTAGCATTCACACTCGTTGTCACAATCTTTTTTGATTCTTTCTCTTTTGAGGCTTCCCCAATCCCTGCTTGCCTCAGACCCAGGGTCTGTTGCCATCTGCAGTTGCCACCAGCTGGTAGACCAAACGCTATAGCTTCCACCATCTTCGGGCCTCCATTTTAATTTTAAGTCTGTCTCTCTCCAGCCATCTACCAACAGTGGGCCATTTCTCGATCACCTATCATATGTAAGATCTTGTCATTCTTCCTGGCTACTACTGAGATTGTGTAATATGTGGAGCTTTATACACTGGGCCACTAGTTATCTCACAAAAGGAGATATGTTTGGGCTACTTCCCCAGGAAGGGAGATAGTTTTCAATTTATTTACACATCTGTTCCTTTTTTTTTTTTTAATGTGCAAACAAGTCAACTNATGATCAACCATCCTGTCTTGCCCAGTTTCCTGCGATGTTCAGGAATCAAGAGAATGGACAAACCAGGATGGCTGATTACCCTCAAACATTTATTGACTGCCCACAGTTTACCGAGCACGACTTTAGGCACCGATGGGTTGCCTTCTAGGTGAGCATTAAATGAATGCCAGGGCAAATGATGCTTAAGGCAGAAATGTTTAACGACCAGATCTCTGAGGGGTGGGAGGGGGAAATCTCTGATATGTAGCATATGCTGATTTCTGGGGTGTAAACACTCCCACCATAGCCAATTTCAAGCTATCAATGTGATGTCATTAGACATGGAATAGAGAAGAGATGCAGAGTAGAACACCATCATTTAACATTTCCTGCCACACAGATACAATAGATGGGAATAACCTCAAGAGTGCAGATAACAGTAAAATGTAAAATAATTAGGGAGTGAGGAGTTTAGAGTATTTATGATTTTATTTTAATAAAATTTAATTGCAAGTTCATATCATTTAATTTCTAATAATGGCTTTAACAACTGACTTGCAAAACTCCTGAAAACGTAACCACCAACTTTCATGAGTCAGTATGCGCCAGTTCCAGCACATTACTGAAAGAATCCTGGGAAAGCTACTCCTTTTCATGCACAGGTCTCATTCCCACTGGTATGCCACAAAAGACTGAAAACCCACCATTTAACCTATTCCCTTAATCTGAGCTCTGCCTTTGATATACTAAGAAGAACAAGATTAGGAATAAGGACACTTAAATTCTAATCCCACTCTTATGAATTGACTGTGTGATCTTGACCTCTTTGGACTCTTAAGTTCCTTATCTGTAGAATAAGGAGGTTAGACAACTGGTGTTCTTAAATCAATCTTTCAGATATACTTGTGTGTGTGTGTGTGTGTGTGTGTGTGTACATGTGTGTTTACAGCTATAGTGAGGTATAATTCACATACAATGAGCTAGACATATTTACAAAGTATAATTTGATGAATTTTGACTAAAATCACCACTACAAACAAGATAATGAGCATATCCATCACCTCCAAATATTTTTCTGCCTCTTTATAATGCATCCCTTCCTCTCTCCAAATCTGTTGCTAGGCAACCACTAATCTATTATTATACAATACTTTGAATTTTCTAGAATTTTATTAAAGTGGAATAATACAGTAAGTATGTATGCTGTTCTTATAATTATTTCCTTTCTTCTGCTTGCTTTGAATTAAACTTGATCTTTTTCTAGTTTCTTATTGTGGAAGCGGAGGTCATTGATTTAAGAGCTTTCTTTTCTAATATAGCTTTTTATTGCTATAAATGTCCCTCTAAGCACTGTGCTAGCTATATTCCACAAATTTGTATGTCTCATATTTTCATTTCACTCTTTAAAATACTTTCTAATTTTCCTTGAGACTTACTCTGGAGCCATAGATTATTAATAAGTGTGATATTTGTTTTCCAAATATTCAGAGAATTTTCCATATATCTTTTACTGATTTTTAATTTATCTCCATTGTGGTCAGAGAACATATTTTGCATGACTTGAATCCTTTAACTTTATTGAGACTTGTCATATGACCAAGACATGGTCTATCTTGGTAAATGGTCAATATGCATTTGTAAAGGGTATGTTTTCTGCTGTTGTTGGGTTGAGTGTTGCATAGGTGCCAACTAGGTCAAATTTATTATTTCTGTTGTTCAAATCATCTATATATTCTTGCTTATTTTCTATCTCCTTGGTTTATTAATTATTGAGCAGGTTGTTGAAGTCTCTGACTAAAATTGTGGATTTGTCTATTTCTCCTTGCTCAGTTTTTGTTTCATATATTTTGAATGTGTTGTTTAGGTGCAAATATTTTTATGCTTTCATGATGAATTAACTACGTTATTACAAAATAGTCCTCTGTATTTCTGGTAATTTCCTTTACTTTGCAATCTTCTTTCTCTAATAATAATATAATCACTCCAGCTTTTTATTTTTTTTTTTTAATATTTTTTTATTTATTTCTGAGAGAGAGACAGCGTGAACAGGGGAGGGTCAGAGAGAGAGGGAGTGACAGACTCTGAAACAGGCTCCAGGCTCTGAGCTGGCTGTCAGCACAGAGCCCGACGCGGGGCTCGAACCCACAAACCGTGAGATCATGACCTAAGCAAAGTCGGACGCTTAACCGACTCCAGCTTTTTAAAACTCAATGTTAACATGGTGTATCTTTCCCCTATCTTTTATGTTTAGCCTATTTGTGTTTTTATATTTAAAGTGGGTTTCCTATAGGCAGCATATAGTTGAGTTTTTTAAAGATTTCTATTCTACCAATCTCAGCCTTTTAATTGCGTTGCTGTGAGACCATTAACTTTAATATGATTATTGATATGGTTGTTTAAAACTACCACCTTATTTTTTTCCCAGCTCCACTTGTTATCCAATGTCTGAAAACTGCCATTTCATATATTTTGCCCATTTTTTTCAGTTGTTAATGTGGGAAGATGAATCCATTCACTGTTACTTCATCATTGCTGGAAGTAGGAGTCCTCCACATTTTTTCATACTGATTTGTTATTTTTATCATGGATATTTGCCTTGTCCTTATACGTATGCCAAATATGTTCCTCCAGTTTATCACTGGTCTTTTCATCTTATTTACATATTTTTCTCATAAAGAGATTTTTAATTTTGATGTTCTCAAATCTTTCATTCTTTTCTTTTGGGTTTTTGACATGTTTATAAAGGCCTGCCCTATATTTTCTTCTCAATCGTCATGTTTAAAAGAAGAAAAATAACTCCTCGGTATAAATGAGTTTTATTTTTAACATCAAGTTTATTAATTATAAAATCAATACATGCACATGGTAAAAACATCAAGTAGAACAGAGGGCTATAGATAAAAATGAACACCTCCTTTCCTCTTCTCTCACTGCCCCTCTTTGCCAAATTCCTCTTGACCAGAGATAACTGCTATTGGCAATTTCCTGTATATATTCTTCCACATGTATTCTGGACACATACACACACATGTGTATTTATCCTTTTGTGTACAAATGAGACACACACACAAACACCCACACACGGAGTTCTGCAATCTTTCATTCAACGTTATATCTTTGAGTTCTTACTGTGACGGAGTTGTATCAGATTTTTACCAGACTGACAGAGGGACCAGGGCAATCAGAGGAGATGGAGGGGGATGTGCACAGGAAAAGGCATATTCATCTCTGTGAAGCCAACACTTAGCAGAAAACCTGGCACATAATAATACTCAATAAATAAGTCTTAAATAACTAAAAGGAAAGGACTTAAGAAAACAGGAAACAAAATGGTCTTGATCATCTCAGGCCAGATATGGTCTCCTAACCAAAAGTTACCATCTCCCAGGGCAGCAGGGAACAACATATGATGATGGATGAGGACATGGAGCAGCTAGACTTCTTGCGGGCAGTAACTTCCCACTGTGCCTCCTCCCCCACTAGATTTACTATCTCCAGCACACACATTTAGTTCATATGCAGTTAGCACTGACTGCACAGCAGGAAAATCTGGGAGCTCAAAGACTACACAGCTGAGTTATACTACATTTACACACTCATACAAATAGCTACCATTATAGTACCTACTGTGGGTAGGCACCATGTTGGGAACAACAGCCGTACAAAGCTAATGCCAATTTATCCCCATTTTGCAGATGAGAAAATAGCAACTGTTAGAATCCAAGTGACTTGTTCAGGGTCACAAAGCTAGTCAAGTAGCTTCCAGAGACAAGTCTGTATCTTAATTGGGCCAGTCTACTTTTCTGCCCATCCCATACCACATTAACTCTTATTTCATGGACTTTGTGCTATTTTCCCTGCATGGCATTCCCTTCCTCCACTTGTCTCATCTGGTGTTTTGTAGAAGCTAGGCAGAGAAACATGGGGTTATGTAGGATCCATGCTAGGCCATGCAATTTGCTGTCACAGGTAAGGAGTCAGCCAGCCATAGGAGTCCATGAAAAACAACAAACACCCGGAGTAGGTATTAAAAGTTCAGAAAGGGAGTTGAGCCTGGGAACTAAAAAGCACCCTCGGCTAGAATGTAGATACTGCCACAGCTCAGGAAACTAAAGCACACATTTCTCTCTCCTTCGGTGCTTTTGGTGAGCTACTCACAAACATAGCCCTGTTGCCTGTAGTCTTACAGCCACTAGCCAATATATCTTCCCCATCTCAATTCTGCCCATTCTCAAGGCCCACATCAAGTTGCATCTCCATGAAGCCTTTCCATATTAACGGAACTCATTCCTCTCTCTTTCCTCTGTGAATTATAGTTTTACTTAAAATCAACACCATGAGATATAACATATGTTTGTATACCCTCTTGCCCTTTAATCATTTCAAGTGTCTTCTTTCCTTAAGTTGACTCCTTGTTTTTTTTAATAGTAAAATTTGTGTTCTTTTGGGGTTTTTTTGGTTTGTTTTTTAACTATAGTTTATAGTCGAGTTGGTTTCCATATAACACCCAGTGCTCATCCCAACAGGGGCCCTCCTCCATGCCCATCAACTCCTTGTTTCTTTAAGTTGACTCCTTCACATCCCTTTTCTATTGTTTCCCTGTCTGGTTTGGGTGTTGTAAACCTGGCTAGATTCCAGTCCTAATTCTCTCACTAATGAGCTGTGTGACCCAGAGCTAGTCACGACCTCTCTGAGCCTCATCTTCCTTTTAAGGTTTCTGTGAGAACATAGTAAGCATTATAACACAACATATGAATGTAAGGTACTATTGCTGAAGACATTTGAACTAAAGTGCCTCTGACTTTCACATCCTACTTAGTAGATGATTCTAAGTAAGAAATAGAAATCACTGCTGTTTGTTTCACACTAGGGTCCTTGGCAAAGGTCAACAGATTTAGAATAAGAATATTGCACAACTGTTAAAGATGGTGACAGATGGAGGGGGTCTATGTTCAGCTCATTCAGGGGCTCTCCTTGGAAACTACCAGGTGATTCCAGGCTTGCTCACTTTTAAAGCTTCCATCTTTCTGAATGTTTCTTCATGTAAATGATCCGTGTCAATGCTATGAAAAATGAAAAGAATCTCATGTCAAGCCAAGCCAGCAGATGCCTTCAGTAGCTTTCCTATCCGCGAGGATAAGATTCCCATTCCACTTGCTCCATAGCACCACCACTCTGTTACTTCACCCACATCTACCTCTCCCTCAGCCTTAGCTCCTTCCCTTGAGAAAACGCTGAACTTCCTCTTGGACCCTTACTCTTGTCCCTATCTGCCTTTATTCAAGGCCCCACTGCATTAGTCCATGAGGCCCTGCTCCTGTATATGGAACGTCTCCCTCTCTATGGGCTCCTTTCACTCAGGCCAGATTTGCGTATCCTCAACAAGCCAGAAAAAGAAAAGACCAACTCCCTCCCTCCTTCCTGCAGTTCCACCAGTGCTCCCAGATACAGCCCTGCATCTCTTCTCCTTTTCACAAACTTCCTTAAAAAAATTTTTTTAATGTTAATTTTTTTATTTTGAGAGAGAGAGAGAGAGAGAACATGCGGGGGAGGGACAGAGAGAGAGGGAGACAGAATCCGAAGCAGGCTCCAAGCTCTGAGCTGTCAGCGCAGAGCCCAACACAGGGCTCAAACCCACAGACTGTAAGATCATGACCTGAGCCAAAGTCGGATGCTTCACCGACCGAGCCACCCCGGCGTCCCTCCTTCTCACAAATTTCATGAAGGATTAGTCTCTGCTCCTTCTCTCTTCCTCACCTCCTATCTTCAAGTCACTGCAATCTGGTTTCTGGCCCCACCATGCCACTAAAGCAGCCCTTGAGAAAGTCACCTCTGGCCTCCTAATTAGTAAATCCAATGGATGTATGTTTCAGTACTTGTCCCCTTGGACCTCTCTGTTGCATTTGATACTGTTGAGCACTTCTTCCTTGAAACTCACTTTTCCCATAGCTTCCAGGACACCATTTCTCTCCCGGTTTACTCCGTGGGTTTCCCTTCCCATACCCATTTCTTAAAAAGTTGGTATTTCCCAGGGCTAATTCCCCAGAGATTCTTCCTCAGAGGTTCCTCTCTTCTCATTCTCCCAAGAGGATCTCATCCATTGTCATGGCTTCAGCTACCATCTCCAGGGCACAATCTTATATCCAACTGCCTACCTGCTAGAAAACTTCCCAGTGTCTATCAGGGACTTCAAACTCCACATGTGTGTCCCTGATTAAAACCCATTGACTACAAAAGAAGGTACGAGCTCTATGAAGTGTGTAGTGAGGTACAGATTTTAGTTTTTAATGGATAGAAACTAATCTTTATCTAGCAAAGTGAAATGAGTAACCATGCTAATTATGAAATTGTAGGGTAGGTAGATATTTAATGTCATACAAGTGTAACAAGACCTTCAGATCTTTTATACTGACTTAGCAAAAGTTGCCTTACCTCTTGATTTTGTAGAGCCCACTATTGGGCAAGAGGTAGGCCAATATGCTTAGGAAGCCCAGAGGTCTTCTGAGAGTTAAAAGACCAGTTATTTTCAACCCTTTCTTTCCAAATTTAGAATTAGGAACATGTATGAGGGCGAGCTAGGGCCCTTATCCAAGCTCCAGTGCCAGGGAAAGGCACCACAGATCATAAAATAAGATTATCTTGATGAAAGAAGCTTTAAGTGGGGCCCCTGACTCAACTGAGGGGCCTATATCTTTGGGGGCAAAGGCAGGTTTCAGAAACATTAGGATTGATCATTAAGCTTGTTCCAACGTGCTGACAATAAAGACTGCAGTCACTTCTTTTGAGAAAGACACCATGGAGGTCCCTAAATCCCTGATGTTGAGATATATAGATATATCTGTGGCTGATTCCAGAAGCTCCTTTAGACCCAAACCACCCTGACACATACAGTACTTTAGAGAACAATAGCTGTATGTTTGGGTGTGGACTAATATATCTGTAACCTTAGAGTCCAAGTATAATGGCACTGCAGGGCTAGCAAGGATCCAGACCAGCCAAGGCATGGAAACCAAACGGTCCGGGAACCAAACTTCTGTGGGGCTGGTTAGGGTCAGTTCTTAGGATTAGCCCCCTGTGGCAGTGGGAAACAGCAGCGGCAGTGGACTGATTCTTTAACCAACTTTGGAAACAAAAGTAGCTCTATCTTGGGGACCAATTTTGGAAAGGTGAGGAGAGGCCTCAAAAGGTACCACTGCTAGAGTGTGTGTGTGCGTGTGTGTGTGTGTGTGTGTGTGTGTGTGAGAGAGAGAGAGAGAGAGCGAGAGAGCTGAATTTGCACTCAGAATTCTGCTAACACGTCTTACTAATCACATATGGCATACAATGCCTTAACTAACCCCTCAGTCTCACTTCTTGACACATTCTGCTTTGTACTTTATGCTTCAGCAATAGCAAACTCCTTGGATATTTCCCATCCCTTTCCCCATCAAGTACCATAAAATGTACTGTTTATTGTATGATACCTTTCTGATGCTATCTCCTGAGCTTAGACTACCCTTCTCCATCCTTACCACCATTTCTTCTGGCAATAGTCCTGAGACTTAATTCAGGTGGTCCTTCTTCCAAGAAGTCTTCCCTGTCCGTCTTGGATAGGGTGGGTTGTCTCCTGCCATGATCCCTTAAGACCTCATGATCACCTTATTGCATTATTCAGTTTACGTGCCTGTCTCTACCACTAAGCCCACTGGCCCCTGAAGAGCACAGATCATGTCTCACGTCTCATTCACTCTTGTCTCCTAGCACCTGGCACACTTACTTGCCTACCTCATAGCAGATATTCAGCAAGTACTTAGGGAATGAATGAAGGTGAGCTGTCACTCTGAGGCCACAATCTTTTATCCTTTGACCTTCTGAATGTCTAGACACATATTTTTTATTGGACATATCATTAATTATCTCCTCTCTTTGCCTCTAGATGCTCTAAATTACTAAGTGGTCTTCTATATCTATTTACTATATGCAAAGCAATGGGCCAGGAACTTTTTATTGGGGCAGGGCGAGAATACAATGAGGAATAAGATTCAGCCTCATACTCAAACAGCTCTTAGAAAATAACCTTCAGGGGGCGCCGGGGTGGCTTAGTCGGTTAAGCGTCCGACCTTCGCTTAGGTCATGATCTCGCGGTTCGTGGGTTCGAGCCCCGCATCGGGCTCTGTGCTGANACGCTCTGTCTCTGTCTCTCAAAAATAAATAAATATAAAAAATTTTAAAAAAAGGGGCGCCTGGGTGGCTTAGTCGGTTAAGCGTCCGACTTTCGCTTAGGTCATGATCTCGCGGCTCGTGGGTTCAAGTCCCGCGTCGGGCTCTGTGCTGACTGCCAGCTCAGAGCCTGGAGCCTGTTTCAGTCTGCGACTCCCTCTCTCTCTGACCCTCCCC
>NW_027527804.1:2489116-2497426 GCF_008692635.1 Crocuta crocuta
GATATTCTCCTAGATTTACTCCATCTCTGTCCTACCACAGCATTAAATAATCCATAGTTTCCTCTCACCTTACTTGAGTAAGTATACATTTCTATTCATTTCAGTGTTGTTTGTCTTATATATACTCTAACATTCAAAATTGATTTGAGGTCCGTGAATGGTGTCTATTCTGTGTATATGTGTATATGTCCTTTGTTTTGTATTCTGAGCTATTACTGCACACTGTTACCAACTTGTCGACTGACAAATTATAAAGGTTTGAAGGTTGGCCTGAAAACACAATGGAAGCACATTGTTAAAGGCAAAGAGCAAGAGATACAGGATACAGCGTAACAATTTGGAATAAAAAAGCAAACAATGGCGTGCCATCACAAAATTATATTTCCTTGCTATCACTTAGGACCATTGATGAAGCATACATAATATAGAATGCTACCACCTTAAATTACTCAATATTTAAAGAAACATTAGGATTATTAAGCTTATTCCAACGTGCTGACAATAAAGACTGCAGTCACTTCTTTTGAGAAAGACACCATGGAGGTCCCTAAATCCCTGATGCTTATCATGTCATGAATAACTCCCCCTTTCTGGGCAGTAATCACCACACTTTCAAGCCTTTGAAACTAACATATTTCACTTTGCTAGTAGAGAACCAGCTTCTGTTTCAGCCAGACTTGTAATCATGCCTTTATGTTGTTTGCATTTATACTTCAATCCATCAAATTGGCCTTGAATGTGGAATTTTTGCACTCGGCCTTTATTTTCCATTATGTGTTCCAGTTCTGGATGCCAGAAATGAACGGCCATTTGGTCACTGGTTAGCTGCCAACACAGCATAGCTGTATCCTAATTAAGAATGACTTTGTGTGTCAGTGCCAGCCTGCTGAGCTGGCAGATGGGACATTGACCAGGAAGGGTCAAGACCTCCACTTCCTATAATTGCATCATTACAGCTTCATTTCCTTGAGTCTTGAAGACTCTCAAATGTAAACATTAGGACCTCTAGCAAGTATTAGAAGAGGAATGGGAAAGAATCTAACATTTATGGAGCACCATCCTATGTGCCAAAATTTGTACTGGGTATATTTATAATTATTGTTTCACTTCATTCAATCCCTATGTCAACACCAGATAGTCAAGTACTAGTATTAGCTCCATTTTACAGATAGGAAACTAAAGTGCAAGGAAGTTAAGTAAGCATGGTCATGTAGCTAGTAGATACTAAACCTAATATTTAGGCCAGACTTAATAGAATCTAGATCTGGCACTGTTTTTCCTATACCATGCTGCTTCTCTTAGCAGTGAGATCCAGTGCTGCCTGTTCTCGGTCTCTCTCCTTGGCTCTGTGTTCAAGGAGAAGGCCTACTGGTAATTACTTTTCCTTTGATATTTTGCCTAGCCATGGCTTGCTCTCAGTTCTTCTTTCCTCACTGCAACGGCCTGTCATCAAACCCAACATGTCTGCCTTGACTCCCTCCCTCCCACTTCCCCCACCACATTAACTTACTAGAATGTCTGTAGTTTACATATTGGCTGAATCAGTGCATCACACAGCATTTGCACTCCAAAATCCTTGAGGTCATTTCCACTTAGGTCTAGCAGCATTAGGTTCTCATTTCTGTTTAGGACAAAGGCAAGGGCTCCACAGCACGCATCTGTAAGATGACATTCTGCTAACCTAGGGGATGAGAGATTTGAGGAAGAAATCAGTTTTACCCCAAGTTCCACAAAAACCCTCCATTTCATATATAGCCTGGATCAAGAGCCCTGTGAACAAAGGGTCCCCGTGCACTTACCACAAGGTCTGTAGTTTGCAGGAAGAGTGTTTCAGCCCTTCGCACAGTACCTGCATACCCTCATCCCCTAAGGCATTATCACTGAGGTCAAGGTCTCTCAGGCACTCATTGGTGTAGAGTGCATTGCACAAATCCTGACAACACTCTCCAGTCAGGTGGCAGGTCCACAATCTGCCGGGAAGTAAGGTAGAGAAGGCTGGCATCATTTCATCTATACCGAGTCACTTTAGAAATTCTATTTGCCCCCTGGAAAAGCACATTAGAAACTCAAAGTGTCGTGTAAAATAAAATCCCCTGGGCCAGGGTCAAGCAGAGATTGTGGAGTAGGGGAACATTTATTCCCCCTGAATTATTTGGATCTTCATTTATTGCTTCCTTGGAGATTCAATCACCAGGCCAAAAAAATACTCATTTAATTTTAAGAGTTGCTGAAACATCAGGAAACTCAGCCTGTGGCTATAGTCCATGATACTTACGCCAGATCTTTTAACTGACAGTCAGGATGTTTTAATCCTTCGCACAGCAATTTCAGTCCCAAATCTTCAATTTTGTTATTAATTAGAAGCAGCCTTGTCAGGCTGCGGGTGGAGCTCATGACTTGGGTGAGGGACTCACAACAAGCCGCAGAAAGGGAACACTGGGAAAGCCTGGAGAAATGGAGATACCAAGGTGGCTGTTAACCATGGAGTCCTACTGAACCTCAAATGCCAAGGCCCATGTGAACAAGGATAAGCAGACACTTACACAAGACTCTCGATTACACCCTGTGCATGCTGCAGACCTTCACAGAGATGCTGTACTCCTATGTCCCCCAGGGCATTGGCGAACACAAACAACTCTTTTAAAGTCTGACTCACTTGCAAGAAAGAAGAGAGTTCCATACAGCTAGCATCTGTCAGGCAACATGTGCTCAAGCTACCAAGAAAAAAAGAAGAAAAATCAGCCACTGTTGCATTTGGCTTTGCCTAGCCTCCCCATCTAACTAAGTTCTAGCCATCCTTCAAAATCCAGCTCTTAGTGCAGCTCCTTCACAAAGCCTCCTCCTGAGGTCCTCCAGCCTACAGGGACCTCCTATCTTTCCCTGGGCTCATCTGGCATTTTTAAATGATTCCACAGTGTTGGGCACTTCATTACATCCTGAACTGTGTTGTTCTTCAATTGTTTCATATCTGTGTGTCCTTTAGGGCAACCTTGTCACTTGTCCTTCTGATAACACTACTCACATTTAGTCCAATATTGGGTACATAGTAGGTGTTCCTGAAGTAGTGGCATTCCTGTAAACATGCAAGATGGCAGTATATAGGAAAGAGCGTGAGATTTGGTGACAGGTTTTGGAGTCACATCCTGACTATGTCACTTTTGAGTGCTGCTGTGACTTTGGACAAGTCACTTTTCCCTGTGATTTTAAATTTCCTCATTTGTACAATGGGGATAAAAAAATCAATTTTTGAAGGTTATTGGAAAGAGTGAATTAGATGAAATTAATTCTGCCAAGCACCAAGCATAGATCTTGGCACACAGGCACTCGACAAGTTCAATAGTCATAAGATGCTACTAGACAATTCTAAGAAACTTACTCTAGTTTCTCCACTTTACAGTTAGAATGTCTGAGACCTTCACAAAGATACTTCACCCCTGTATCCCCCAGAGGATTGTCACTCAAGTCAAGCTCAGTGAGATTTGGATTACAAATGAGAACAGAGGCAAGATACTTGCAAACAACATCTGAGCTTTCAGGGAGAAAGCTAGCACACAACCTGGAGAGAAAGAAAGATGAACAGAGATATAATTGGCTGCTTTATCGTCCTACTCACTCCCTGCCCAAAATACCTCATGAGCAGAGAAAATAAAGGCCCACCCATACAAGACTGCCAACCTTGAGTATGTCACAACCTCCAGAGGAGAGAGTTATACATTGCTCCCACAACACTGTGTCCCCCAGTAGAAATTCAGTATGTGTTGACTGCCCCTCAAAAAAAGGATTAGGAGGAAATATCATGATAACCTAATCTCATTTTAACTCCCTGCATAAATTTATAATATTTTTAAATGTTTTTATTTATTTGTGAGAGACAGAGAGAGACAGCGTGAGCAGGGGAGGGTCAGAAAGAGAGAGGGAGATACAGAATCTGAAGCAGGCTTCAGGCTCTGAGCTAGCTGTCAGCACAGAGCCTGGCATGGGGCTCGAACCCACGAACTGAGATCATGACCTGAGCCGAAGTCAGACGCATAACCTACTGAGCCATCCAAGCACCCCATAAATTTGTAATTCTATCTTGTAGCTTCTCTCAAATCCCAGAGGGGAAGTACTGTAATATCCTTAATAAGCTTTAAGGTCAAAAGATCTTTCCTCTTTTCTAAAAGTCCATTATTGGGGTGCCTGGGTGGCTCAGTTGGTTAAGTGTACAAGTTCGGCTCAGGTCATGATCTCACAGTTCATGGGTTCAAGCCCCACATTGGGCTCGGTGCTGACAGCTCAGACCCTGAAGCCTGCTTCGGATTCTGTGTCTCCCTCTCTCTGTGCCTCTCCCCTGCTCATGCATGCTCTGTCTCTCTCTCTCTCTCTCTCTCTCAAAAACAAACATCAAAAAAATTTTTAATCAATTACTCTTTAATGTTCCATCCTTACAGAGATCCAGTCCATCATTATCCTCCACATAATATTCCTTATTGGGGACAAAAAGTGGTTTTTACCAACCTTTCTATCCTCAGTCTTTGTTTCTCCATATTAAGTAGTTCAATTTCTTGAACTATTTCCCATCAACTTTTTCTTCCATTATTGTGAAGAATTTCTATGATATACTACAATTTTTGAGTCCTCAATTTTCTCTTGAGTTACCAGGCTCCAACCTTAGCTTTGAAGAGGACTTATAAGCACACACGTCTCTATCTCCCCAATTTAGAAATTTCAAATAGACACATTTTGTCAAAAGGAGTTTCAAAGTGGATTTTATAAATTTTTAATGCTAAAGAGCTTTTGCCTTAAAAAAAATCCACATATATACATATATGTATATGTATATGTATCCATATTTTATGGATCTAGTTGGCTGGGTCATATGTCCAGATATTTGGTCAAACATTATTCTAGATGTATCTGGAAAGGTACTTTTTAGATAAGATTAATATTAAAATCAGTAGTCTTTGAATAAAGTAATTTACCCTCCATAATTTTGGTGGGTCTCATCTAATCAGTTGAAAGGTTTTATAGAAAAAGACTGACCTCCTGGGGAAGAAGACAGAATTCTCCCAGGAGAATGCCTTCAGACTTAAGCTGCAACATCAGTTATTCCTTGTGTCTCCAGACTACTGACCTACATTGCAGATATTGAACTTGACAGCTACCATAATCCACATCAGCCAATTCCTTAAAATAAATCTCTCTATACAGGTGACCCTTGAACAACACAGGTTTGAACTGCACAAATTCACTTAAACACAAATTTTTTGATAAATATAGTACAGTACTGTAAACGTATTTTCTCTTATGATTTTCTTAGTAACATTTTCTTTTCTCTTGCTTACTTTAAGAATACAGTATATAATACATATATACAGAATGTGTTAGCTGACTATTCATGTTATCAGTAAGGCTTCTGGTCAACAGTAGGCTATTAGTAGTTAAGTTTTTGGAGGGTCAAAAGTTATACATGGATTTTCAACTGGGGGGGGTTGGCACCCCAACCCCCATATTGTTCAAGAGTCAACTGCATATTTTATATACATGTTATTTGTTCTGTTTCTCTAGAAAACCCTAATATGTATATGATAAGTTTTTTTTTTTAATTAAAATCATTACATGGTCTTTNAGCAGGGGAGGGTCAGAGAGAGAGGGACACACGGACTCCGAAACAGGCTAAAATCATTACATGGTCTTTGAAGTCAAACACATGTGGGTTTTGAATTGTGCCTTTACCATGTTATTTAGTCTTATGATCTTGGGTATCCAGTTCCTCATGTGCTAAAATGGGGATAATAATTAAAGGAAATAATAGATATAAAGCACTCAGCACAATGCTTAGCACAAAGTAACTGTTCAATAAGTGTGGGTTATTATTATAGTCACTGATGGTACTGTTACTTACAATTAAAATTCTCTTCCTAAACTTGCTGCATAGGAACACTTTTAGGGACTGTCACTTTTATTCTTCTTCTCCATGACTCTTTGAAATGCTTTGATCACACAACATCCATTTTGAGTTGCATATTAAAATTTTTTTTCTTGCAGTAAGGAAACTAATAGTTATAACTTACTTGAGCTTCTGTAATTTGCAATTTGGATCTTTTAAGCCTTCACAGAGCAATTTCAGAGCTGAAGCTTCCAATTTTGTTTCCCTAAATTCCAGATCAGTGAGCCACTGACTGGTGCTGAGAACAGCTGCTAGTGCCCCACAAGAAGCAGGAGATATAAGGCATCGGTACAACCTTCAGAGAAAAGAGGAATGACCTCATCATCTTGTTCATGCTCTCCCCACATGCAAAGAGAAATTGACAAAAAATGATTATGAACAGAGACAACAAAATCTCCTGCTATCAGTTACCTCAATGTCTGTAAGACACAGTTTGGCTGCTTTAATCCTTCACACAGAAGCCTCATTCCTGAATCTTCCAGGGTATTTTTTACAAACTCCAAATCTGTCAAATACTGGTTAGTTTCAAATACTAAAGAGAGGTCCCTACCACAAGAAGCTGTGAGGTGGCAGAAAATCAGTCTGTGTGGAGAAAAAAACATTTTAGAGAAGAAAATAGGACTCCCCTTAGAGGTACCTGTTTGTACCTTACTGATGTAATGATTTTTTTCAATCCACTCAACAATTTATTGGGTGCTTACCACTGTGACAGATGCTGAAAACATAAAAATAATTAAGACCCCGACCTGGCGTTCAAGGAATGCCCCCAGTTAATGGGGCAGAACAATTAGAAAATCATGGATACAGGGGCGCCTGGGTGGCTTAGTCGGTTAAGCGTCCGACTTTCACTTAGGTCATGATCTCGCGGTTCGTGGGTTCGAGCCCCGCGTCGGGCTCTGTGCTGACTGCCAGCTCAGAGCCTGGAGCCTATTTCAGAGTCTGTATCTCCCTCTCTCTCTGACCCTCCCCTGCTCACGCTGTCTCTCTCTCTCTCTCCTAGAAATAAATAAAAATATTTAAAAAAAAAAAGAAAGAAAATCATGGATACAGGGTGAAAAGTACTGCAAGTGTTATGCACAAGGTATCATGGGGACACGGAAAGGTAACATAATTCAATCTAGCTTGGGGTGGGGCTTGAAGGATCAAGAAATATTTACAAAAAAGAAATACTTGAGTGCTGTTGTGAAAGGGGATGAGAAATTAAACAGCTAGATGAGGAGAATGGAAGGAGGAGGAAGAGGAGGGGCTGAGGGGCAGTCCACTCATGGAGCAGCCAGTGCAAAGGCCAAGAGACAAGACAGAGGATGCTTTGTTTGGGAAACAGCTGACCCTTGAACAACTCGGGGGGGTTAGGGGCTCCAACCTCCACACAGTTGAAAATCCATCTACAACTTCTGACTCCCCCAAAACTTAACTACTAATAGCCTACTGTTGACCAGAAACCTTAACAACAATCAATTAACACATATTTGCATGTTATATTACAAACTATATTCTTACAATAAAGTAAGCTACATAAAAAAAAATGTTACTAAGAATATCATAAGGAAGAGAAAATACAATTTATAGTTTTGCTCTGAATTTNGCGAGATCACGACCTAAGCGAAAGTCGGACGCTTAACCGACTAAGCCACCCAGGCGCCCCTATTTTTAAAGAATTTTTAACATTTATTTATTTGTGAGAGAGACGAGAGAGAGAGAACGATCAGGGGAGGGGCAAAGAGAGAGGGAGACACAGAATCTGAAGCAGGCTCCAGGCTCTGGGCTGGCAGTCAGCACAGAGCCCGACGCGGGGCCCGAACCCACGAACCGCGAGATCACGACCTAAGCGAAAGTCGGACGCTTAACCGACTAAGCCACCCAGTACGCCACCAGGCGTACCCTCCCACTCCTTTCTCCAACATCATAGAAACATACATACACACACACACATTTTTACAAAAATGTGATCATAGAAAACATTACATCAAGTTTATATGTACTTTGTCATTTGTCCTCATAGTAGACCCATAGATAGAAACTAAGATTCATTTACAGCAGAAGGTCATATAGTAAGTAACTGGCAAAGTAGGACTAAACCTCAAGTCTGTCTGGTTTATCCGAAGTCTGACTTCGGAAAGTCAGTGGAGATTTAAAGTGAGATGGTAAGATCCCTCTAATGCCAAGAGGCAGGGACAGACCAGGTATCAGAGGGCTGCAGTCTAGGGAAGAAATACAGTAGGGGTAGCTGACCTAGGAGGGTGGAAGTGGTGAAGGTGGACTGATTCAAGACATGGTTTGGGGGTGAAATGGCTAAGATTTATTATCATTTAGGGTCACTACGATATTCACTGCTGGACCAATGGGTGATAAAGCTGTTTCCTAGCTCCACCCTCTTCGTC
>NW_027527804.1:2497610-2497961 GCF_008692635.1 Crocuta crocuta
CATTATGGTATGGCGGTGGGTGGAACTTCTTGTATTTGATTACAAGTACTTCACGTTCTCCATTCGAAGTCTTTTCTGACCACTCCTGGTGTTTCCACTTTCAAGGACTTTCAACAATGTAGCAGGTCCTCTTATGTCCTGTAGCTGGGAAGGAACCTTCCTCTCGGATTCCTTCCCACCCCCACTATCACTGGAAGTTGGAACAGTCCCAGAGTAAAAGAATCGAGGGTTGGTCCCAAGACTTCCTTTTTCCAGAGCCCTTGGAGAGAAAGGTATCGTCTCTCTTTGTGCTTATTAGGTAGGTGTGATTAGCCTGCACCCCATCTGGCCCGGGCTGGAGGTGTACAAGGA
>NW_027527804.1:2497975-2498805 GCF_008692635.1 Crocuta crocuta
TTTCTTCTTTTCTGCAGGGCCAGCCAAACCCCTAAGGCACTCAGTCATCATGGCCTTGAAACCGGATGACCCCAGTGGGGGGTTCCAACATGGCAAGGTGGTAACCTTCATCAATGAGAAGATGGCCAGGCACAGGAAAGGCCCCGAGTTCTACCTCGAGAATACATCTCTGCCCTGGGAGGAGGTGGAGGACAAACTCAGGGCCATTCTGGAGGACAGCACAATGTCCAGTGAGGCCAAAGAGGCCTGTGCCTGGAGCAGCCTGGCCCTAGGCGTGCGCTTTGCCTGGAGGCAGGGCCAGTTACACAAGCACAGGGTACACTGGCTGCATGACTTCGCCAAACTGCATAAGTCCGCTGCACAGACCCTGGCTTCAGACCTAAAGGAGTTCACTATGCAGCAGGAGATGGAGCGCAGAGAGGCAGCCTTCCAGCTGCGGCTGGCCCAGGCTCACCTGGCAGAGGTGCAGAGGGAANCCCTCTCTGCCCCCAGAATGAGTCTCAACCCTACCCTCTTCTCTCCAACAGCTGCAGTCTCCACAGAAGCAGGTCCAGGTCTCAGACCAGCCAGGCCTGGCAACTAGGACAGAAGGAGCAGGTGAGGTAGAGGAGGCGGGAGCTGCTGCTACTACTTCTGCCGGCGTCATAGGAAGAGGAAGAAGAGGACAGAAGAATGCAGAAGGGGCAGAAGCTGCAAAGGAGCCAGGTGGAGGCCTCCTCCACCTGCTTGGAGCTGTGGAGCGGAAAAATTACACCACCCATGGGCAGAGGGAGGGAGATCTTAAGTCAGTGGAAACAGCCATGTTTTATTTCTCTGAGACTATCAAGCCT
>NW_027527804.1:2498945-2523383 GCF_008692635.1 Crocuta crocuta
CTAGGGCCACAGCCACACCATCACCCCTGCCTGTCCAGCTCCCTGACTCATTCACCTACTCCTACGCCTGCCCCTTTTCCCCCTTCCCACCTGCGCCCACACCAGTCCCACCAGCAACACCATTCACCATAGGATCTCCAGTTCAGACACCTCCCCACTGGAGGCCCTCTGAGGTTAGTGTAAGGTCTAATGTGGGGTCCCGGGGAAAAGACCCTCAAGACCACCAAAGAGACAGGAGAGACTCTGATCCCTGTCAGCACAGAAGACCTCCCACATTTCGCAGACCCGGGGATTGGGACTGCCCTTGGTGTAAAGCTGTGAATTTTTCACGGAGGGAAATTTGCTTCCGCTGTGGGAGGGGAATCTGGCTGCAAAGCCCTCAGTAAATTCAGAAATGTCAAATAGAACAGAAACCTATACCAGTGGGAAATCAGTTTTTGAAAGGGATGGGGGAAAGGTGAGGGAGGGGACTGGGTGGAGTAGGGGGGAATAAGTGGGGTAATGGGGCTAAGGGAGTGGGAGGGAGGTGGGGTGGGAAGTGGAGAAGGTGTAGATGGACAGGGAGAGACATGTTTTGATGACCCCTGTTGTGTTCCAGAGCATTAGCGTTCCACACCTCAGAAGCACCGTAGCTTTTGTTAGTATATGTCTCCTCTTGAGCCCTGGTATCTGGTGGACCCAAGCGGCCATGCATATGTCAACCCACCACTCTCCCCACCTAGGCTGTATTTGATGGAAGGAATGGACATCTGACCCATCCTTAGCTAAATAGGTTCTCAAACAGAGTCAGATTCCATAGTCAGGGTAATGTTGGGCAAGGAAGCAGTGGATTATTTGCAGTTGGGGCCAAGATCAGAGTCATGAATGCCGAGGCCACAGCCAAGGCCTGGCCCTGGCTGTCAGAGAGCAGAACTGTGCGCTTTACAGAAGCCAAGTGTCTTAGAGGATACCAGAATGAGGTCCCAATGAGCAGACAGGGTGCAGAGAAGCACAGGAGTTGATCTTGTAACCCAAGAGATGGAGACCGTGGTGGCCTGACCATCTTTCCACTTTATGCAGTTGTGCTGGTTAAAATCCAATCTATACAGATCCCCTTTTCTTTAAGTTAAGTTGAGTGGGTTCCTGCTCTGGGCAACCAGATTACTTCCAATTCAGAAATTAGCACCAGAAGAGCAGTCACAAACCACTGATCATTCAGGAAAAATGTCGACACTGGCTGGGGAAGAGTATCAGAGAGTTACAGGTAGTGAGGATTGCTGTATCCCAAGAGTCTCCAGGAATGAACTAGACAGGAAGCTTGTTTGTGTTCTGATCAAGTTCTATCATGAGAAACCATCAAAACAGGCCCGAGGTTAACCCTGGGTTGACAACACAGCAGAGATGTGCCACCCCTAAGGAAATTCCTCAGGACTGAATCCAGAGGACACCAGCACCAGATGCAGACAAGGACTGCTATGGTTGGATAGCCCCAAAACATGAGAATCCTCCCCAATCCCCAGTGGCAGCACTGGGGAGAGACAGATCTAAACAGGGAACCCCTACCACTTCCAAGGTGAGTCAGCAAATGATAGTGCCCAGAGGGTTTGCTGGTCTAGGCTATGGACCAAAGTGTGATGCCATCCTGAGGGATTCTCTCCCCAAACACACCAGCAGAATAATAGTGGGAGGGGGGATCTTGTTACAAAGGCCTCAGTGACTTCATAAATGAAAGAAAACATATCCCAATAAGAAGAGGAAGGTGGTAAACTGGGAAAAGAGGCGGGGAGAGGATGGTTTGTGTTTTCTTTCTCATGACTCTTAAGTGGTGTTGAGGGAGACTAAATGTATGGTTTAGCCCACAAGTAGAAGGATGGTGAGGTGTCACACCTGGACCAGAGTAAGAAAACTAGAAGAGCCCTGGGTATCACCCAGGGACTATAGACCTAAAGCCTAAAGCTATAATGGCCCTGGTTCATCCCTATAGCTGCTGGATAGGGCTCTGGGCTGTCTCCTATTGGGGCAGGTGTGGACAACCATCAGGATGGGGGGCAAGATCCCTAACCTGCATTTTCAGAAATATCTTGGGGCTTGTTTATATCCTTCTAGGGCAAGGCTTCCAAGCCTCAGCACTCCTAACACTTGAGGTTGAATAATTCTTTGTTGCAGGAGGCTGTCTAATACACCACAGGATGTTTGGTAGAATCCCTGGCCTCTACCTATTAGAGGTCAATAGCACCCATGCCCCAAGTTGTGACGAGCAAAAATGTCTCCAGATACTGCCACACGTCCACTGCTACTGGTTGGAAAGCATAGAGGTAAAGAGGTCCTTAGGAGTAGTCATAAGAGCAGGAAGAGAGTTGCAAGGAAAGCATTCTCAGCAGTGCTCAGGGTTGCAGGGGAGGCCCTCAAGTAGGAGCTGGAAAGTGTTCATCAGATCTGGTCTGATTTCGATCTTTGAACAGATCTGGGCTGGAGAGGGGTAGAACCCAAACTATAAAGACTGAGGAGTAAACGTTAATCGAGGAAGTGCAGGCAGGGGGGCTCCTCAAGAACTCCTGGCAGTGAAGGGAAGGGGTGGGGTACACAGCAGAGAGAGAGTCCCTTTGAATGCGGAAGAAACTTGAACCATGAGGAAGAAGACAACTGAAGAAAGCTTGAGAACACACAACTTGGAGAGAGAGACACTCCCAAGGATATTGGGAGGCATGTCCATTGTACAATTCAATAAAAAGTAAAATAAGATGGCCAGATTTTGTGTGTGTGTGTGTGAAACAAAACCCCTCAAAGTTCTGTAACTGCAGGGGCGCCTGGGTGGCTCAGTTGGTTAAGCATCCACCTTTGGCTCAGGTCATGATCTCACTGTTTGTGGGTTCAAGCCCCACATCGGGCTCTATGCTGCCAGCCAGCTCAGAGCCTGGAGCCTGCTTCCAATTCTGTGTCTCCTCTCTCTTTGACCCTCCCCTGCTCATGCTGCACCCTCCTCTCTCTCAGAAATAAATTTTTAAAACTTAAAGCAAAAAGTTCTGTAACTGCATATGTATGTATGTATGCATGTATGTGTATATACATACTCAACACATACATATATATGTTTTTGTGTGCCTTATGTTATACATTGATGTTTGAAAAGGCATAGACAAAAAGGTCTGGAAAGATATTTATCAAACAAGGTGTTACCTAGGGAGGGTAAGATCAGGGTTAGGGCATGGTAAGCAGGAGTGGGGATGTTGGGGTATAAGGTGGGGTAGGGTATGGGACAGTAGGGTGGAGGGCTTTTATATCTTTATATACTTCTGTGTTGTGTAAGGTGAAATTAGTAAATGCTTAGAAAAATACAGAAAATAAAAAGAAGTGAATTTACTTGCTTGGGGAGGTTTAGAAAGGCCACCTCTTCCTCTTGCACAGAGGAAGGAAGCAGAACATACACTGATCTGTGTGGTGAGGGGCTTTGAAACACAAGAGGGCTCATGCCTATGTGCTTGAGATGTGGACTGACAAGCAGACAAGATACCTGAGAGTGAGCATGGAATGAAAGTCAGGACAGGGGTGGGGGTGGGGAGTTTCTGAGCAATGACGCTTTAGGGAATAACAGCAGGGAATGGAGGTGAGGCATGAAGGGACAGAAAAAGATCACTGAGCTACATGGAGTGGGATAGGACCCAAATGAAAGAAAACCAAGGAAGAGGACAGCTGGAATCTGGAAGGAGAAGAGGGGAGGTCCAGGAAGGGCACAGCCACAGATCTCTCAGATATAAAACCTGACATCCACTTGCTACAGCAAAAATAGCATTACAAAAGGGGCAGAGGCTGGAGGGTGGCTGGCAGGGATCTGTGCCTGACTCTCTACCCCTTCTAGGTTTGCAGCATATCTTATCATTTGCTATTCCACTATGGAGAAGCTAAGAACTAGTTGTATTTTGTTTACAGTTCCCATCAGCTGGGAGTACAATTTCCTGCAACCCAGTCTCTACCTTTCAAATACCTAAGTGTTTAAAGCAAAGTTCAACTTACTTCAGGTCTTTAATTTTACAGTATGGATTACGTAGTGCTTGGCAGAGCAAGTGTAGCCGAGACACTGGCAAATTGTGCAGCTCAACGGACCTAAAAGAGATGAGAAAACAGAAATAATTTGAAACAAAATAGTTAAAAATGAAATTTTAAGTAAAAGGCTTATTGTGGCTTCTGTTACTGCACTAGTATTCATTTACCTCTTCCAAAATCCTTAGGAGGTACTACCCCATTTTGCAGATAAGGAAATTAAGTCACAAAAATGTTAAGATATTTGCCTAAGGTCACATAGGTAGGAACAGAATGGAGTTCAGCACTCAGTTCTGTCTGACTTTAAAGCCCAAGCTGTGTTACTATGTGCCAGGTACCAAGGTAAGCACTTTACATATACAAATCATCTTATCTGGTCCTTAACCCAATGATGGATATTATAATCACCATTTTGCACTTGGCTCAGAGAAGTCAAGTGAGTTGCACAAGCTATCTACTATATAACTATCTTTTGTTTGTCAGTACTAATAGAAGAATTAATGATTGAAAACTAGAAAAATTCATATGGTAATTCTATGTTTAATTTTTTGAGGAATACTCAAGGAAAACAAAAACACTAATTTGATAATATATATGCACCCCTATGGTTATTGCTGCATTATTTACAATGGCCATATTATGGAAGCAACCCAAGTGTCCATCAATAGATGGTTGGATGAAGATGTGGTGTGTGTGCGTGTATGTGTATGGGTATGTGTGTGTGCACACACACACACACTGGAATATTACTCAGCCATAAAAAAGAATAAAATCTTGTCTTTTGCAACAACATAGATGGACCTAAGAAGTATAATTCTATTTTTTTTAATACTTTTTTATTTATTTCTAGGAAAGAGAGAGAGACAGAGTGAGCAGGGGAGGGTCAGAGAGAGAGGGAGTCACAGACTGAAACAGGCTCCAGGCTCTGAGCTGGCAGTCAGCACAGAGCCCGACGCGGGGCTCGAACCCGCGAACCGTGAGATCATGACCTAAGCAAAAGTTGGACGCTTAACCGACTAAGCCACCCAGGCGCCCCTGAAGTATAATTCTAAATGAGAGAAATTAGTGCAAGAAAGACAAATACCACATGAATTCACTCATATGTGGAATTTAAGAAACAAAACAAATGAACAAATAAAGAAATAAGGAGACCAAAAAATAAACAGACTCTTAAATACAGAGAACAAGTTGGTGGTTGCCAGAGGGGAGGTGGGTGGAGAACGGGTGAAATAAATAAAGGGGATTAAGAGTACGCTTATCTTGACAAGCACTGAGAAATGTATAGAATCACTGAATTACTATACAGTACATCTGAAACTGATAGAACACTGTATGTCAATTATACTTGAACAACAAAATAAACCTAGAAAAGTTCAATAGTAAACTCTCAGTCAACATGCTTGTGAAAGGAATATTTTGGGGTAAATTTTGAAGAAAGTTTAAGCCCTCTGATAAAGGCAATACAGCTGGGGTAGGGACTCCATTTAAGGCTGATTTTCTGGAAATCTAGAATGAACCAGAAACCCTTTTGTTTCCATCAGTGTTTAAAAGTTCTCAATGTATTTGTCCATTATTTTACCTTATAATATACAGTTGGATTGAAGCGGTTAATAATTTATCAAGACATTGTAGCCAAGGTCCTTGGTAATTCCCAGTCCATGTAACCTCTCCTATCCCTTCCATTCTAGTCCCAAACACTCTTGCTGCACTTCCCTTCCCCTCCCCAACCTCCCTCAAACACACCTACCCTGCACTCATTTCCACCTCTATGTTACTACTCCCCACTGAGGAAATATAACTATCAGAGAAAAGACTCAGGTTAAAACACTCCCTAAGTAGAGCCTTCTGCCCACTCTCTTATTCTCAAGGTCCTCTACCCCTCAGATGGTCATACAACTAAAGGAGAGCTGGGGCGTCTGGGTGGCTCAGTTGGTTGAGCATCCAAGTTTGGCTCAGGTCATGATCTCACAGTTCATGAGTTTGAGCCTCGCGTTGGGCTCTGTGCTGACAGCTCAGAGCCTGGAGCCTGCTTCAGATTCTATGTCTCTCTCTCTGCGCACGCACCCCCCAATTCAAAAATAAACATTAAAAAATTTTTTAAAAAGGAGCGCCAATGTCCATCTTAACCCAAGTATTGAGAATGGACTTACGACCAGTAGCATTTTCTAGATAACACAGGTCAGTTAAGTCAATAGAACTGTATTTTGCAGTATATAGAATCTGTATGAAATAAGTGATTTACCTAAGCCTCTTGAACCCTTTGTGAAGGTGGAAGCCTGGTGGAAAAAGCCCAGGCTTTCCAGCAATATATGCAGGAGTACAATTCTGCCCCTTACTGACCTGGGGCTCTCTGAGGCCTCAATGATGAAGTATATGCAGAGGAGAGTGATGACCAATTCAATTAAGTTTACCACCTTTTCTAGAATAGTAATCATTAACACCAAAATAGTACAGCCCTCAATGATAATCTTGATGCCTTACATGCTCATAACACTTTATAATTGTAAAGCACATTCACAAGGTAACAGTGAAGACTAATATATATACACACAAATATACACACACTTACAGTGGCTAACACAGTACCTAATACATAATAAATGCTCAGAAATGTTAACTTTCCCTCACTGTCTACCTAGGCTAGTGTTCAATATGTGATAGATATTGAATAAATCTTCACTGGGTTGATTGACATAAATATGGAAAGTGGAGATGACTCATTTTATTTATTGACAATACCAGAAATGATCATGTGCTTGAATACTTGAAATAAACAAGAATGCCCATTATTTCTCAAGGCCAAAACACTGGAGAAAAGACATTAATATACTCACTGATTAAGTGTAAAGACTGGTGTCATGAATGCAGAGGCTTGCTCTTCTTCCTCAAATCCAATTAGGTGCTGACACTTCAGAGACATTGACAGGTGACTGTGACTGCTTTTTAAACAGAATGACATAGCCAGAATGTCCATTTTTGTGTAGGTAGGTTGAAGCAATATAATTGATTGTAAATCACCAATTATCTTTTCTGCATATTCTTCTTCCTGAATCTCATACAAACAATGAAACAAGTCCATTGGTTCAATCTGTAACCTAGAATATTTATCCTTTATTTCTTTCTCAGTCCATTTCAATAATTCCTCTCGAAGTCCTGGGGAGACTTTTCTTCCAAAAGTAGTTTCCACAGCCTTTCTCTTTCCTTTATGTAAGAGGCCAAACAAGAACTGTATCGTTAATGATGAAAACCCTTTTCCATATTGTTGGAATATTTCTTGCCATGTTTTCTCCACTTGATCAAAAAACATCCAGCTGCTGTCATTCTTTAGGGCATAAAACACAGCAGTCAAGAACTCTTGGAAACTGAAATGAAGGAAAGTGTAGACATTGACACTTCCTTCAACTTTTTTCAAAAAGTGATTTAGAAAAGCACAATTGATATCATATACCCCTATCCCGTGTCTCCTGAGGTCACAGACTTCAAATAGGACCTGCTGGTTCTGCAGTCCCTCTGCAGCCAAAGAGCAAAGGCCCCACAGGCAACTTTTTCCCTTCCACACTGAGGTGCCTGTAAGGGTTTTGAGGCACTTGGAAAAGTAGAACAGATACACATCAGTCATGGTCTGAAGTGATCCCATAAGACTCCTGTCACCATCTTCCTGTGACTGCAGGACACTGCAGATAATCCAGGAGATGATGGGAAGAGAGGACATAATGTCAAGGGTTTCATTTTGTTGCAACTCACAAAAGACGTCCATTGCTGCATCAGCACCTGAAAACTGACTCAAGAAATATGCTCTCTTTTCAGCATCTGTAAACCAAATGATCTCTGCCTGGATAGGTTGTTTTAACAGAGAGTGGAGCTTCTTCATGGTTGCAGGCCGGGCAGTTATCAGCAGGGAGGATTCAGGGAAGAGTTTTTTCCTCACAAAACTACATAAGAGGGTCTCTACTGGCTTCTGCTCCTGGGGGTTAGCACTAAGATCTTCTTCCAGGTTACCTACAGGGTGCTGAAGTTCAGGAAATCCATCAAGAATGAAAAGAAGCTTCTCTGGATACACAAGAATAACGTCCAGGATTGGTCCGTATATATCCTGAAAAGTGCTAGTGATCAGATCAGCAGCGCTAAGGTTAGCAATATGGCTTATTTCTCTGCAGTTTACATAGATGAGATAGTCAAACCTTCCTGGAGCAACCATTCCTGCTGCCCAGTCAAACATGAACTTGTGCACCACAGCTGTTTTCCCAATCCCAGCACATCCCTGAAGTACCACAGTTTGGGATGAGCTGCAGCCCTCTTCGTCAGGATCAAATACATGTCCCATATCAATAAAATTATCTTGTTGAGGAATCCCACACGGTGTCTTTTCTGATATACCATGTTCTTTTACAAGAAGCAGCCGTGACTCTATATGTTTGCCATGGTGATAACATTTATGGACTCCCATGTTTAGGTATTTTTCCTTCAGATGTGTTCTAAATATTTGCCGGTAGTCTAATGAGGGGACACCAAGAGTTAGTAACCACAGAATCCTAGACAGCAATACAAACAACAGCTATAACTAATACTACCATCTCCACTTGGATGTCTTAGAGGGCCCTCCAATTTTACATGTCTAAACCTGAGCTCTGGAATTCTGTGTGGCTGCCCCCGCCCAAAAAAACCCATAGGCACGTCATCCCAGTTAAATGATGGCACCCAGTTGCCCAGAAAAACATTAAGAGTCATTCTTTATTCCTTTCTTCTACTTGAATCCTCCACATCCAATCAATTAACAAGGCCTATCATAAGCCTCCAATCCATTTATTTATCACTACATTCTCAAATACCAACCAAAAACAAGGCACTACTAAATCTTTCCTGGACTACTGAAGTATCCTCCTACTATTCATCTACTCTAGCTTATCTATGGCTCCTCTCCACACAGCAGCCAACATGATCTTCTAAAAATATCAATTACATCATGTGACTACCATATCCAAAACGTTTCAAAAGCTTTTCATTGCACTTCGTATAAAATCCAAAACCTTATCCTACAAGGTGTGCCACAAATCACTCTCCTTCTCAGTCCCTAAAGCCACTCTAGACTACTTCTAATTTTTCAAAATGCCAAGTTCTTTCCCACTTCAGGGCCTTTCCAGCAGCTATTCTCTCTGCCTGGAACACTCTTTCTGTTCTTTCCATGGAGAGCTTTTTTTTTATCCTTCAGATCTCAACTTAAACATTACTTCCTAGAAGAGAACTTGCCTGACCACCCAATTTAAAGCATATCTTCTCTATTATTTCCTTTCCCAGCGTCTTGTTTTATCTTTATAGCTGTTATCATAATTAATAGTTGTTTATTTTTTCATTATTTGTCTTTCCCACTAAACAACAATTTACATGAAGACAGGGACCTGATTTGTATTCTTCACCATAATATCCTAAGTACCTGCATGATGCCTGGCACATTGTAGACACTCAATAAATAGATTATTGAATATGGCTATAAATGCTTTTGAATTAAAAACAAGTCATTTATTACTGCCTATTCTGCCAGATACTCTACAAGGCTCTTTATATACATTTCTGACTGAATTCTTGTAATAATCCCATTAAGTAGGTATCATCTACATTTTATAAAGTTGAGGAAACTGAAATTTGTTACCAGGGTGATAAGTTTCATGGGTATACAATCTGTGCACAGGTCTTGTGCTCGGAAGAACCCATTGGTATAATGCTCTGCTGTTGCTATCTTGAAATTCTTAATATTTTTTGATCAAGGGGTCCTGCGTTTTAATTTTGTACCATAGCCCATCAATTATGTAGCCAGTCCTGCTTATCACATTAGATTATTTGTCCAAAGTTCAACAGCTATTAAGTGACAGAGACTTAATTAAGATTAAGGTTTGTCTAAAGCCATAGTCCATGTGCTTAAATACTATACTACATAGCTTTTCACTTTCTGCAACTAGAAAAAAATAATCCAAGGAGTCAGTTATCAAGTTCAAACTTCTGTCAAGTGAATGTCTAAGTTAGCATTTCTCAAATAAGTGTTCCTTTGAACACAATTTTGCAAGGTATTAGTAAGAGAGCTGTGGAAAAGAAGTGCAGTGGTCAAATAAATTAAAGGGAATGCACCCTCTATCTCCTTTTAGAGTTTCTCAATGGATGTAACATGTGAAAGGATCTGAAATGACCTATAGTTAAAGAAAAGAAAGGTTGTTTAACTTGGTTTAATTCAGCATTTTCTGGTCTCAAATAACTATATAACCCTTTCCCAAATCAAAGTTATTATCTCCTGAACAACAGTGCTCTGTAGAACTGCTTAGGGAATGCTGGTCTAGATAACTGTTGGCAAATTTCTTCTGTAAAATTCCGTAAATAGTTTAGGCTTTTGGGTCTCTGTTTCAGGTACTCAGTTCTGCCACCTTAGCTTGAAGGTAGCTGTAGACAATATGTAAATGAATGGGCATGGCTGGTTCTAGTAAAACTATTTATAAAATCAAGTCCCTGGCTTGATTTGGCCCACTAGCTGTAATGGCCTCAATTTAGATCACTCCAGAATTGGAGGTCTATTCTAGCCATAAAGTTTTGTACATCTGGTTCCTGACCACCATCAGTGGTATTCGAATATCTATTCTATCTGATATAAAATTCCTATCTGTTATAACAGTTTGAAGCTTCACAGATACTACCAAAAAAAAATGGTTGCTTCTCAATGAATACAGGGTAAAAAATGTGAGTGGAGAAGGGATGAGAAGCCAGGTTCATTGGAGGCACTTTTCACAAAAGAAAAAGAGTAAAAGAGAGAAGACATCTACCTGTGAGCTCCTTCCATGACAATGAAGCCTGAGAATTTGAAGCATCTGTGGGAGGAAAGAGTTGGGATTAAGAGAAGCACAAATACACCTTCACATCAAAAGACGAAATATACAGAAAATTTACCCACACTGCTACAGCCATTCATGCTGTTCCCCAAAATTTACCCACACTGCTACAGCCATTCATGCTGTTCCCCAGACAGAAATACAAGGAAGAAAGTCATCTCACATCTATTCTAACTCACCCACAAAGTTGTAACTAATGTCCAATGTAAAGTAAAATGTGAGACCTTCCCATATATATATTGAGGGTATAAACATTTACATTTATAAGCTCTGTAAGGAAAATTTAGGCATTAACTTAAAGGCTCATACATTATTTAAGTCACTGTTTTAGATATTTTGCTTTCCACTGAACATTAACCTATTGCTCCTGTTGGAGCTTCTGTTGAACTTAACTTGTTAGTTAGAATGAATAAGGCATTGCTGACGTTAGTGTGACAGATACATACAATGACCTAAAATTTGAACACATATACACATACATTCAATCCAAACACTTACATATATAGGTTTCCAGAAACAAATACACAAATGCAGGTACACACACACACACACACACACACACACACACACACATACACACAGCCTCCACATTCCTATAGGTTTTTAGTACTTGCACACCTTTAAAAGCAAGAGTGAGACTTATACTTGGGAGAAGGTATGACTAGATGGATGGGAGGAAGCAGAGTCTGGAGAGGCAGATATTAGAATGTCACAAAAATGGGCAGGCAAGTGAGTAGTCTGTTGAAGATAACGAGTTTCTATTCCCCATAACTAAATATTCCTTGGAGCTCAGGAATCAGCCACAAGGGGAAGGACTCCAACAATCTTCACTCTCTGCTCTTTTGTGCTGTCTCCTGTGAAAATCTGCGGTTACAGTAAAGGGAGAGACTTAAGAGTCTTTTAGGATTATAAATGCTTTTGGAATCATGGAAAACAGTAGAAACCATAGTTGCCTCTTCTCTTCTCTTTCTTTTTCCTCATTTTGGAAAACATAAAAATTATGGAGACATTTTAAAGAGATTATCAATGGGCAAATACTGTGTCCATGTAATATCTCAATATACACACACCTATACACGGGCAACACAACATTAAAGATTAAAAAACAAAATCCCAAAGTCCATGAGGAGAAATAGGAGAAAGGGAATGAACAGGATTACCTAGACTGTACCCTCTGCTTACCTCATTCAGTTACTTACCTTTCTGTTCAGACAATAAACTCCAAGTACAAGCAGGCTCCATACTTCTTCTTTTCTTTTGACTGTTCATCCTGGCAAACCAAGAAGACTGTAATCCAAAACAGAAATGATGACTGAAAGGCCTAGTGGAAGTCCAGAGTAAACAGAAACCTAAGAAACATTACTCAAGGCATTACAGAGTTGAGGAAGAGAGAAGGCCCAATAAATCAAGTAGATTGTTAAGAAGGGACTATGGGATCACATGAAGATAGATCAAAGCCAACAGTCTTCAACTTGAAGAGGCAAAAAACTAAAAGAAGATAGAATGTCTGTAAACTTTTGAATAATACACATATAAGAATTTGGGCCCTGAATTGGATTACTAAGGGAGCACAGGATTTAGAGAGTACAACCTCTAATGTCTAGGGTCAAGTTAAAAAAAGAATGTGTCTTTCCACAACATATTTTTGGTGCCATTAATAAAGGAAGAATTCTAAGACCATAGATCACAATAGTGTGGTACAAGAGAAACAGTCTACAGTATAAGGAGACATTAGAGGCCCTAGTTCCTTTCTATAATTATCGGCCTATGGACCTTGAGTAAGATTCTTCTATTTTCTGGGTATGTTTTATTATTTTCAAATTGGCTAAGGGACACCATAAGATCAGTGGCTCTCAGCCCTAGGTGCACATTACAATCACCTTCATGCCACCTTTCAGAATTTTTTTCCAGTATTACTTACCACTTTCTAATACATTTGAAAGTTTTCTTATGTATAATGCTCAGTGGTTTTTTTTTTTTTTCATTCTTTCCCACCTAAATTGAATTACTGGCTCCAATTCTCAGCCTATGCCATGAACTTTCCAAGTCCACACAACAGATGTGGAGCTTATTTTCCCACCTCTTGTCTTTGAGCTCAGCCTTGAGACTTGCTTTGGTTAATAAAGTGTACACAGATGTTACTCAAGCAGGGGCTTGAAATATACTTGCACAGTTGGACATGTCCCCTCTTGTGATTCTACTACTGGCATGAGATGAGCCATGAGAGATACAAGTGCCAGCTAGTCCAATGGTCTAGGGAGGAATGCATGAAGCAGAGCCACATGAGTTTACTCACAGTCCTGAAGCAGGGAAAGTAGTCACTCTAACCTAATCAGAGTTGTCTGACAAAGTCCTGCCTAATCAGCTGAATCCCAGCTGGCCTCCAGAAATTTGAGAATAAGCGCTTAGTAAGTTCTTAGTTTTTCATGCCACTAAGATTTTATAGTCATCATTATGCACCACTGTGGTGACAGCTAACTGACTGATCTTGCTAGGAAGTAAATGCCTAGAAAGTGTTTGACACACAAATGACATTAAATATTTATTGAATAAATTGAATGAATGAATAAAAACTTTTTGGAACAAAAATATCCCACGCCTGGTCTGCATTTTTGATCAATTAAATCAGAATCTTTGATGATGAGGTTTGGCATTGATTTTTTTAAGTTCCCTAGGTGTCTGATTCTAATACACAGCCAGGAAAGAAAGCCACCGTTCTAAGATTTAGTTATTTTTGATAGGGAGCATGTACCGGTGAAGCACACAGGCTTTGAAATCAAACAGAAGTGTTCAAGCCCTGACTCTACCACTTACTCTGTGACAACCACTGAATTAACATCTCTAAACCTCAGATTCCTCAACTGTTAACTAGGGATAACAACAGTACTTTCCTTATAAGATTATTATGAAGATTAAATGAGATAATGCATATAAAGTATTCAGTATACTACAAGGTACACTGCAAAGGCTCAATAATCCTAAACTATAGCTAATACTGGCATTGCTTTATCATTTGATACCGGGATAGAAATGTCTTTGAACTCACAGAGACCTTACTTAAATTCTATTTCCACTGCTTTCTAGCAATATGACCTTGAGGAAATTGCTTACACTCTGAGACTACAGTCACCCATCTATAAATTACGGTGATAATAATGACTTCGTTAATTTGTTGTGAGGATTAAATACGACGACATACATAAAACATTTAGTACAGAACAAAATGCAATACAAATAAACACGAGAGGAAAAATAAGCTGGCATTTCTTGTAACTGACAGAAAGAAGTTACATTCCATTAAAATCTCCACATAACAACTTCATTCTTACGAGATGGAATGTTCCCAGCACAGTGTTATATTCCCATGCCCTGGATTCTTTTCCCAATTAATAGGGATATCATGTCCTCCAAAACATAGAAACAGTTCTCTAGTTACAAATTACTCTCAGTAAGTGTTTCTGCCCTGAGGTAATGACGCTGGAGGGATGCATGGCCACCTACTCTCTTCCTGGAAAATTTCAACCATGCCCATTACTTTATCCTTACAACCTGATATTGTTTATCCCAGTCTAATCCTCTACTCTGAGACCTAACATTTAAACATCTAAAGGCTTATTCAACATCTCCACTTGGATGTTGATATCCATCTTTTTCTTACCTCTATTGGTAGCTTTTATTTGGTTTGTCCAGCATTCTTTCCTGATCTGTGTTCTGATAAGAAACCTATCTCTTTTAGTGGAATAATCAGATTCTCTGTGCCTGAATTTATTTTTTTTTTAATGTTTTATTTATTTCTAGGAGAGAGAGAGAGAGACAGCATGAGCAGGGGAGGGTCAGAGAGAGAGGGAGTGACAGACTCTGAAACAGGCTCCAGGCTCTGAGCTGGCAGTCAGCACAGAGCCCGACACGGGGCTCGAACCCACGAACCGTGAGATCATGACCTAAGCGAAAGTCGGACGCTTAACCGACTAAGCCACCCAGGTGCCCCTCTCTGTGCCTGAATTTAAAAGCCTGAGTGGAGACTATAAGCACTGAGGTTCTGCTACCCAAATGCTCCAAGCTTCCTTAATTCCTGATCTCCTTGAGGCCTTGTTTTTCAGCACTTCCTTTGGTTTTGATCAACTCCAGTACTCTTCCAAAAATCCCTATTTTTGCCTAAGTTGCTCAGAACCAAGTTCTGTTGCCTGCAGCTAAAAAGCCCTGACATAGAAATTATACCAGAGAGTGAGTTACAGTCAACAGACCTTTGGGAAATTATGGGGGTATTTTATAACTGGTTATTAGACTGAGTAAAAGTCTGTGAGATGGTTCAAATTCCAGGACAGGAAAGCAGTATCCATCATACTAGGAGCTCCCTAGGACATATTGAACCTTTATGCAAAGTAGTAAATGATGTCCTCTCCAAGAAGACAAATCAAAGTAAGATGTCTTCCCTGGGCCCCTGAATTACAAAATGGTAAAATGGTGCCTCTTTCCCTGGGCTGGGGCAGCACCAAGCTTAGTGACACAAGTTAGAGAACAGGATATGGCCTAATTTCAGCTCCCATTCAGACCCTTAGCTGTGTGCCTTTTCAATCAACAAACTACACAACTTTTCATGGTGACTCTACATGGTATGCACGCTGTCAAAAATAAGAGAGAAATGCTACAAATTTAAACCTCAAATCTTACCTGCAGGCCTAAAATGAGACTCTGTGCTTTTTTTTACTGAGATAAATTCACATATCATAAAATTCACCTTTTTAAAATGTACAATATAATGATTTGTAGTATCTTCACAAAGTTTTGCAACCATCACTATCTAATTCTGGAACATTTTCATCACCCCAAAAGAAACACTGTGCCCATTAAGCAAACAACTACCCTTTCTCCCCACCCCACATCCCCTAGCAACCACAATTCTACTTTCTGTCTCTAAGGATTTTCCTATTTTGGATGTTTCATATAAACAGAATCATACAACAATGGTCTCTTGTGTCTGGCTTACTTAACTTAGCATAATGTTTTCAACCTTCATCTATGTAATAATCCACTTCACATTCACTAGGATGGCTATAGTTTTTAAAACGGAAAATTGTAAGGATATGGAGTTATATATTGCTCATTGGAATATAAAATGGCGTAGCCACTGTGGAAAAGTTTGGCAGTACCTCAGTAAGTTACACATACAATTACTGTATGACCCAGCAATTCCACTCCCAGGTATATATCCAGAAGAATTGAAAACAAGTATTTAAACAAAAATTTGCACAAGGATATTCATAGCAGCACTATATACAGTAATAGAAAGGTCGAAACAACCCCCAGTATCCATCAACTGATGAACCAATAAACAAAATACAGTATATACTTACAATAAAATATTATTCAGCCATAAAAGGGAACAAATATTGATATATGCTACAATATGGATGAACCCTGAAAGCATTATGCTAAGTGAAAGAATCCAGACACAAAAGGCCACATATTGCATGATTCCAGTTATATGAAATGCACAGAAAAAACAAATTCATAGACACAAAAAGTACATTTAGTGGTTGCTAGGAATTGGGAGAAAGGAGGAATTGGTACTAACCCCTAATGGTTACAGGACTTCTATCTGGGGTGTTGGAAATATTCTCGAATTAGATACTGGTGATGGTTACACAGCATTGTAAATGTACTAGAAGTCGCTAAATTATACACTTTAAAAATGGAGGAATTTATAGTATGTAAATAAAATCAATATCAATTCAATAAAATCAATAAACTAAACTTATTGGGGTAATCATTTTGTAATATATACATATATCAAATCATTATGTTGTACACCTAAAACTAATACAATGTTATGTCAATTTTATATCAACACAAATAATCAATTGTAAAACTGGAAAAAAATTAATATAAAATTTTTTTAACTATAAAAGAAAATAGGAAAGTGGAAACAACCCAAATATCCATCGATNCACATAACACCCAGTTCTCACTGGGTTTTATTTAGCCTTTAAAAGGAAAAGTCTGAAACATGCTACATGGGTGAACCTTGAAGACACTATGCTAAGTGAAATAAGCCTGACACAAAAGAACAAATATTGTATGATTCTACTTAAATGAGGAATACAGGATAGACAAATTTATAGAGACACAAAGCAGAATGGTGGCTATCAGGGGCTGAGAAGAAAGGGCAATAGGGAATTGTTTAATGACTACAGAGCTTCAGTTTGGGAAGATGAAGAAGTTGTGGAGATAGATAGTGATGATGGCTGCACAACAATGTGAATGTACTTAATTCCACTGAACTGTATACTTAAAAATGACTAAAGTGATCAATTTATATTATGCATGTTTTACCACAATAAAAATAGAAAATGGGCAAAATATCTGAACAGATCCTTCACAAAGAAAGATATACAAATGGCTAACAGTACATGAAAAGATACTCAACATAAAAAAAATTTAAAAGGAAAAGATGCTCAACACCATTAGTCATTAAGGAAATGCAAATAAAAACTACAATGATGTACCACTTCACACGCACCAGAATGGTTAAAATTAATAAGACAGATCCTGCCAAATGTTTATAAGGATGTTGGCGGGAGAGGAAAATGGTACAAAGATATGGCAGTTTTACATAAAACAAAACATACACCTATCCTACGACCCAGCAATTCCATTCTTAGATATTTACCACAAAGTATATATATGTTCACAAAATAATTATACAAGAATGTCTACAGCAGTTTTATTCACAATAACACAAACTAGAAAGAGCCCAGGTATTCGTCAACACAAGAATGTGCAAGCAAACTGTGATCTATCCATACAATGGAATATTACTCAGCAATAAAAAGGATGAAGTACCAATACAAGCAAAAATGTGGATGAATCGGGGCGCCTGGGTGGCTCAGTCAGTTAAGTGCCTGACTTCAGCTCAGGTCATGAGCTCATGGTCTGTGGGTTCAAGCCCCATGTCGGGCTCTGTGCTGACAGCTCGAAGCCTGCTTCAGACTTTGTGTCTCCCTCTCCTTGCCTCCCCCCCACCCCCTGCCCTTCTCACATCTGTCTCTTTCAAAAAAAGTAAAATAAACATTAAAAAAAATGTGGATGAATCATGCAGAGAGAGCTTTACACACAAGAGTGCAGACTGTGTAATCCCATTTATATGAATTTCTAAAATGTGCAAAACTAATCTATCACAATAACTCATAACAGTCACCACTTCTGGTGGGGAAGTAGAGGTGGGAATTAACTGCAAAAGGGAACTTCTCTGGTATGACAGAAATGTTCTGCATCTTGATAGAGGTATTGGTTATGTCAGTTATCAAAACTTATCCAATGGAACACACGATTCTTGTATTTCACTATAGGTAAATTTTATCTTTAAAAATCATAAGGAAATATTGAATTCATAAGGAAATATTGATTCATGAAATACATGTGAAAGGGTGAAATGAAGTGCAAATTATTCTGAATGCATCAAAAAATAAAATGGATTGATGAGTAGACAGGTACATGATAAAGCACAGAGCAAAATGTTAAAAATTTTAGAACCTAAGTGTTAGGGATATGGATATTCACTGAATATTTCTGTATGTTTGAAAAGTATAAAAATAAAATTTGAGGGGGAAAAAATTGTATTGCTGTTTGTTTGAAAAGTCTAAAAATACTTGTGGGATGTGGTAACAGTTTATAGCCTTAACTGCATTTATTAGAGATCTATAAAAATGGAAAGTAAAAGAACTTTGAATTTAAAAAGCAAGCGATCAAAAGGAAACAGAACTTAAGATAAAATCAATCATCATTCCATAATAAGATGTTACCTCACATCTGTTAGAATGGCTGAGATCACAAAGACAAGAAATGAGAAGTGTTGGTGAAAGTGTGAAGAAACGGGACCCTTTGTGCACTGTTGGTGGGAATGTAAATTGGTGCTGCTACTATGGAAAACAGCATTGAAGCTCCTTTAAAAATTAAAAATACAGGGGCGCCTGGATGGCTCAGTCAGTTAAGCATCTGACTTCAGCTCAGGTCATGGTCTCACGGTTCGTGGGTTCAAGCCCCGCGTCGGGCTCTGTGCTGACAGCTCAGAGCCTGGAGCCTGCTTCAGATTCTGTGTCTCCCTCTCTCTCTGCCCCTCCGCCACTCATGCTTTGTTTCTCTCTGTCTCAAAAATAAACATAAAAAATTAAAATAAATAAATAAAAATTAAAAATACAACTACTATGAGCCAGACATTCTACTTCTGTGTATTCATCTAATGAAAACAAAAACACTAGCTTGAAAAGGTATATGTACCCTAATATTCACTAGCATTATTTGCAATAGCCAAGATAAGGAAACAACCTAAGTGCCCACTAATGCTTGAGATAGATAAATAGATACATAATGGAATATTATTCAGCCATAAAAAATAATGAAATCTTACTATTGGAGGAAGTCATCAAGAGGATGTCACCTCCAGCTGACTCATGAGCACCAATTGGAGGCTCCTTGCTCCCTTCCCCATCCTTGGAATGTGCATTCTGCTTGCCCTCCCCACTCCCAGAAACTGTTCTAAGGACACAGCCTTGAGAGAGTAAGGTGCTTTGGGTCCATCTGGGTGATATACATGACTAAACCCCCTTGAGTCTTCTATATAAACTTAAGATTCTGCTTAGGCAGGTGTGGTGATCTACTCCTCTTGCAACTGCCCAAGACAAGTCTCATATGTAAGTTCCCTTGCTTATTAATCTTGCCACCTACCAACCTGAAGTAGTTTGCCTCTTTCTTCACTCTCTCTCTGCCCTCCATGTATGGGGGCCAGTTTCATATTACAGTCAGAAAAGTTCTCAAGGCTGCAAACAAACACCTGCCATCTTCAACAACATGGGGGCCCTTGAGGGCATTATGCTAAGTGAAATAAGTCAGAGAGAGAAAGACAAAAACTATATGATTTCACTTATGTGTGGAGTCTAAAAAAAAAAAATCAAAACTAGCCCACAGATACAGAGACAGATTGCTGTTTGCCAGAAGCCATGGTTGGGGGTGGATGAAAAGGGTAAAAGGAGTCAAAAGGCACAAGCTTCCAGTTACAGAATAAATAAGTCATGGGGATATAATGTACAGCATGGCAACTATAACTATAGTTAATAATACTGAATTGCATATTTGAAAGCTGTCAAGAGAGTAGATCTTAAAAGTTCTCATCACAAGAAAAAAATTATATGGTGATAGATGTTAACTAGACTTATTGTGGTGATCATTTTACAATATACATAAATATCAAATCATTATGTTGTATACCTGACAATAATATAATGTTGCTTGTTAATTATACCTCAATTAAAAAACCAATAACTACTGAAATAGAAAGTAAACAACACTAAAACAATACAGTAGATCAATAAAAAGGAAACGATAGTTCACTGAAAAGACTAATAAAATGAACAAATTCTTTGCAAGTATGATTTCAAAAAGAAGCCACATATTAAAATAAAAGGGAGTCAAACTATAAAACACAGATTTAAAAATTATCAAAAGAGTACTATGGGGGTACCTGGGTGGCTCAGTCGGTTAAGCCTCCAACTTCGGCTCCAGTCATGATCTCACAGCTTGTGGGTTCGAGCCCCACATCGGGCTCTGTGCTGACAGCTAGCTCAGAGTCTGGAGCCTGCTTCCGATTCTGTGTCTCCCTCTCTCTCTCTGACCCTCCCCTGCTCATGCTGCCTCACTCTCTCTCTCTCTCTCTCTCTCTCAGAAATAAATCCCTCCCCTGCTCATGCTGCCTCACTCTCTCTCTCTCTCTCAGAAATAAATAAAACATTTAAAAAAAGAATACTATCTATTCTTTTATACCAACAACTTAAAACATCTAGGTGTTTACAAGAAATTAAATAACCACGGCTGGCCTAAGAAATAAGACTTAAATAGGCCAATTATGCATAGAAGAATGTGAAATAATAATAATCTACTTCAAAAGTCACTAGCCCAAAAAAGATTTGTAGAAGAGTTTGACCAGCTCACTGTCCAGGAACATGTTAATCAAAATTTACATAAAATTTTCCATAGAAAACTAAAAGAAGGGAAATGACACCGAACAGCTATAAGGCTAGTATCATCCTGACATCAAAACTGACATGTAAGGAGAAGGGGAGGCAAGATGGCGGAGAAGTAGGGAGCTCCGTACACTTCATTCGCCCCCATCTCTCAAACGGAGAAGGCCTGAAGCCATAGGAACCCTTACAGAATCCAGGAGTTTGAGAGGAAAAGGAGACAGAGTTCTCTGAGAAAACCTTATAGTGTGAGTGCAAACTAGGGAAGATAAAATCGGGCCGGGACCAGAGACACGGAGGCAGGGGAGGGAGCCCCCTTTGCGGGGAACCGCGGTGAGGCTAGGGGAAAAAAAGATCGGCCTAAACTGCTCAAGACGCTGTCCTTGTCGCTGGAGAAGAGAAAAACCTCGGCTCGGGACACAGAGGGATCCAATTTCCTGCTGTCCAGCTGACCCTAGGCGGGAAGCACTGGTCCCAGGTGACCCCGGGAGAAACTGCTCCTCGCTCACCAGCTCCACCTGGAGGGGAAGCTGCAGAGCCTGAAGCCATGTCACGGTGCTTCTGGCTTGGTTCGATTCCCAGGGGGGAGGCAAGAGACTTGAAATTGCTCAGAGGGACTCGCCAACAAGTTTATATTTTGGGCGATATCAATGTGGCACTCAGACTAAGATCAGACTAAGGCCTTGGCTATGCCCGCGGCACAGGCAGATGGGACCCAAAAGAAGCTACCTCAAGAAACAAGCCAAAGTACACATGAGGGAGAGTCCCAAATACCACTACGAGTAGGGAAATAAAATAACCAAGGTCTCAACAAGAGATACCAAGAGATACACACCATTCAAAGAACACGTCCTGAATGAACAGGCCCTGGACAGTCAAAGAGCCTTCATTGATATAGCAGCACTCGCAGGTGCAGAGTGTACAACAAGCTTTTAAAATTAACAAAGGATAGAAAGCTAACCAAAATGACAGAAGGGAAGAACTCTCCTCCAAAGAACTTCCAAGAAGAAATGACAGCTAGAGAACTGCTCAAAACAGATATCAGCAACATAACTAAACAAGAATTTAGAACAATAGTCATAAAATTAATCGCTGGGCTTGAAAAAGGCATGGAAGACATAAGAGAAACTATTGCTACAAAGACTATGGAGCTTAAAAATAGGTGTGATAAATTAAAAAATGCTATAAACAAGGTGCATAATAAAATGGAGGCGTCCAATGCATAGGCAGAGAGGAGAATAAGTGGTTTAGAATACACAATTATAGAAACAGAGGAAGCTGAGAAAAAGAGAGGTAAACTGATCCAGGAACATGAAAGGAGAGTTCGAGAGCTCAGCTATACAATCAAACGGAACAATATCCGTATCATAAGAATTCCAGAAGAGGAAGAGAGAGGGAAAGGTGCTGAAGGAGTCCTCGAACAAATTATAGCAGAGAACTTCCCCAATCTGGGGAAGGAAACAGACATTGAAATCCAAGAGGGACAGAGAACTTCCCTCAGACGTAACTTGAATCGATCTTCTGTAGGACATATCATAGTGAAACTGGCAAAATACAAGGACAAAGAGAGAATTCTGAAAGTGGCTAGGGAGAAAAGGGCCCTACCATACACAGGGAAACCTATCAGAGTGGTGACAGACCTATCTACTGAAACTTGGCAGGCCAGAAAGGAATGGCAGGAAATCTTCAACGTGATGAACAGAAAAAAATATGCAGCCAAGAATCCTTTATCCAGCAGGCCTGTCATTCAGAATAGAAGGAAAGACCAAAGTCTTTCCAAATAAACAAAAATGGAAAGAATTCATCACCACTAAACCAGCCCTACAAGAATTCCTGAGGGGGACTCTTTGAGGGAAATGTTGCAAGGAATGCAGGGTGTCACAGAAACCACCACAAGCATGAATCCTACAAACGACACAATGACTCTAAACCCATATTTTTCAATAATACCCCTAAATGTAAATGGGCTAAATGCTCCAATCAAAAGACATAGAGTAGGGGCGCCTGGGTGGCTTAGTCAGTTAAGCGTCCGACTTTCGCTTAGGTCATGATCTTGCGGTTGTNGGCAAGGGGATGGAGAATATATGTCATGCTATTGGAAGTCAAAGGAAAGCTGGAGTAGCTATACTTATATCAGACAAACTGGGCTTTAAAGTAAAGGCAGTAACAAGGGATGAAGAAGGGCATTATATAATAATTACAGGGTCTATCCATCAGCATAAGCTAACAATTATAAATGTCTACGCACCAAATATGGAGGCACCTAAATACATAAAACAATTAATCACAAACAGAAACACTGTTATGGATAAGAATGTGCTAATAGCAGGGGACTTTAATACTCCACTTACAGCAATGGATAGATCAACTAGACAGAAAATTACTAAAGAAACAATAGACGTGAATGACACATTGGACCAGATGGATCTGACAGATATATTTAGAACTCTATGTCCTGAGGAATTCATTATTCCTATGGAATTCACTTTCTTCTCAAGTGCACATGGCACATTCTCCATGATAGATCACATACTGGGACATAAAGCAGCCCTCAATAAATATAAAAGAATTGAGATCATACCATGCACACTTTCAGATCACAATGCTATGAAACTTGAAATCAATCACAGGAAGAAGTCTGGAAAACCTCCAAAAACATGGAGGTTAAAGAACACCCTACTAAAGAATGAATGGCCAATCAGGCAATTAGAGAAGAAATTTAAAAATATATGGAAACAAGTGAAAACGAAAATACAACAACCTAAACTCTAGGGGATGCGGCAAAGGCAGTCTTAAGAGGAAACTACATTACACTCCAGGCATATTTCAAGTAATTACAAAAAGCACAAGAGCAAAATGTAACACCACACCTAAAGTAACTAGAAGGAGAGCAACAAGAGTGCCCCAAATCCAGTAGGAAAAGAGAAATAATAAAAATCAGGGCAGAAATAAACAATATAAAACCACCCCCCCCCAAAAAAAAACCCAGTTGAACAGATCAGTGAAACCAACAGTTGGTTTTTTGAAAAAATAAACAAAATTGACAAACCTCTAGCAAGGCCTCTCAAAAAGAAAAGAGAGAGAACCCAAATAGAGAAAATTATGAATGAAAATGGACTTATTACAACCAACCCCTCAGAAATACAAGCAATTATCAGGGAATACTATGAACAATTATATGCCAACAAATTGGACAACTTAGAAGAAATGGACAAATTCCTAAACACACCCTCACTACCAAAATTCACACTGGAAGAGATAGAAAACTTGAACAGACCCATAACTAGTGAAGAAATTGAATCAGTTATCAAAAATCTCCCAACAAGTAAGAGCCCTGGGCCAGATGGCTTCCGTGGACAATTCTACCAGACATTTAAAACAGAATTAACACCCATCCTTCTCAAGCTATTCCAAAAAATAGAAATCGAAGGAAAACTTCTGGACTCATTTTGCAAAGCCAGCATCACTTTGATTCCCAAGCCAGACAGAGACCTAGAAAAAAAGGGAACTACAGGCCAATATCCTTGATGAATACAGAT
>NW_027527805.1:0-572 GCF_008692635.1 Crocuta crocuta
TCCCAAGCCAGACAGAGACCCAGCAAAAAAAGAGAACTATAGGCGTTTGTACAGATGAATACGGATGCAAAAATCCTCAACAAGATACTTGCAAAAAGAATCCAGCAGCACATAAAAAGAATCATCCACCGAGATCAAGTGGGATTCATTCCTGGGTTACAGGGCTGGTTCAACATTCGCAAATCAATCAATGTGATCCATCACATCAATAAAAGAAAAGATAAAAACCATATGATCCTGTCAATAGATGCAGAAAAAGCATTTGACAAAATACAGCATCCCTTCTTAATAAAGACTCTAGAGAAAGTTGGGATAGAAGGAACCTACTTAAACATCATCAAAGCCATCTATGAGAAGCCTTCAGCTAACATCATCCTCAAAGGGGAAAAACTGAGAGCTTTCCCCTTGAGATCAAGAACATGACAGGGATGTCCAATCTCACCACTGTTGTTTAACATAGTGCTGGAAGTCCTAGCATCAGCCATCAGACAACAAAAGGAAATCAGAGGCATCAGAATTGGCAAAGAGGAAGTCAAACTTTCACTCTTCGCAGATGACATGATACTCTACAT
>NW_027527805.1:1268-15815 GCF_008692635.1 Crocuta crocuta
ATGAACAGACACTTCTCCAAAGAGGACATCCAGATGGCCAACAGACACATGAAACGATGTTCAGCATCCCTCCTCATCAGGGATGAGATACCACCTCACGCCAGTCAGAGTGGCTAAAATGAGCAAATCAGAGAACTCTAGATGCTGGCGAGGAAGTGGAGAAACGGGCACCCTCATGGAGAAACAGGCACCCTCCTACACTGTTGGTGGGAATGTAAACTGGTACAGCCCCTCTGGAAAACAGTGTGGAGGTTCCTCAGGAAACTAACAATAGAATTCCCCTATGACCCAGCAATAGCACTGCTAGGAATTTACCCAAGGGATAATGAAATGCTGATGCATAGGGGCACATGTACCCCAATGTTCATAGCAGCACTCTCCACAATAGCTAAAACATGGAAAGAGCCTAAGTGTCCATCAACAGATGAATGGATCAAGAAGATGTGGTTTATCTATACCATGGAATACTACATGGCAATGAGAAACAATGAAATCTGGCCATGTGTAGCAACATGGATGGACCTTGAGGGTGTTATGCTGAGCGAAATAAGTCAGGCAGAGAAGGACAAATATCATATGTTTGCACGTATAGGAGGATTAGGAGGAACTTAACTGAGGACCATGGGGGAGAAGAAGGGGGGTAATGGTGGGGGAAAGGGAGAGAGGCAAACCATGAGAGACTCTTGAATGCTGAGAAACAAACTGAGGACTGATGGATGTGGGGGGGAGGGGGGAGATGGGCATGGAGGAGGGCACTTGTGGGGATGAGCACTGGGTGTTATATGGAAACCAATTTGACAATGAACTATTTGTAAAAAAATAAATAAAAATAATAAAAAATAAATGAAACCTCGATCATATGCAGCATAGAAGACACACTTAAAACACAGAAAGAGTGAAAATCAAAGGGTAGATATACACATAAAATGCAAGTAGGGATGATGATGCTATCAGATAAAGTAGTATTCAACCGTCAGAGCATTATATCAGACAAAGAAGGAACTCTGGAGGTGCCTGAGTGGCTTGGTCAGTTAAGTGTCTGACTCTTAATTTTGGCTCAGGTCATGATCTCATGGTTCATTGGACTGAGCCCTGCGTTCGGCTCTGTGTTGACACTGTGGAGCCTGTTTGGGATTCTCTATCTGTGCCTCCACCCCCAATCCATGTACTTCTGTATTCTCTCTCTCTCTCTCCCTGTGTTCACCATAAATAAATAAACTTAAAAAAAGATATTTACAATGCTAAAGTCTCCCTTATATCAGTAAAATAGAAAAATCATGGATATCTATGAGCCAATAAACAGAATAACCCAATAGAATATAGAAAAGTTACTAGAACCAATAAGCTGGGATGCAGAGTACAAGGTCAAGTACAAATAGCAATTATAGTTCAGTATACCAGCAACAAATAAAGATTAATATAGAAAAATGCCATTTATAATATCATTAAATAAAAATATTTATGGTTAATTTGATTGAAGATGTGCTAGACATAAGTGACAGAAGACACCAGACACTGGTAAGGGAAATTAAACAAGGCCTAAAATGTTGAAGAGATGAACCACATTCCCAGATCAGAAATCCTGATTTTGTTAGGGTAATACTTCTCCCCAAATAGATCAATAGATTAAATGCAATACCAACCAAATATTGGAATTTATTTTGTAGAAACAAACATTCTGATTCTAGAATTTACAAAGATCCAAAAATAGCTAAAGCAACTTTGATAAAGAAGAAGAAATCTGGAGAATTTACAATATCTAATTTCAAAGCTTATGAAGCTATAATAAGCAGGAGGTGTGGTGTTGGCATAGAGATAGACACAAAATGGAAAGGAACAGAATAGAAAATATAGAATATATATATATATATATATTTGGATCAGAATATATATATATATATATATCGACACATATAGTTGATTTTGGAAAAGTGATCAAGCTATTCAATAGGGAAAAATAGATATTTTTCAACAAATGGTGCTAGAATAGTTGACACAATCGATAATGGCTTTTCAATAGATATTATTTTACAAATAAAAATAATCGTGGTTGGAGAGTTAATAATTTACTCAATGTCACCCAGGTAAACATTTGAAGCTGGATTATTTGATTCCAAAGTCTATGGCTTTTCATCATTTTGTTGTCATCTGTTATAAAAGCTAGTATTTGCCACTATTTCCTTTATAAAAACATATCCTTTATTCCTAATTGATTTCAAGCTCTTCAAGGATGCTGTGTCTTATCTTTCTTCATATCTTTGGTGTGAAGCTTAATTGTATGTTGATTATAATGATCTATACATAATTTTGTTTGATTCTGTGGTCGACTGGTTATAGATAAAATATATTTGAAGAGAATCTTCTATGAGAGGGGAGCACAATCACAGAGGAATATGGTTCTTAATCACTGGATGCTAGGAGTCCTCACCCTTCATTCTCTCTGTTATACATTCATTGTTACTCTTGAATTCCCAATCGCCAGTAGGGAATGAGTTGTCTGATGCTGCCCAATCTTATGTATTTAGAAGAGGAATTTAGAAGTCTTATTTCCCAGATGAAGTGAGTATAATGATCTTAACCTCTTTCCCAGTATCCTTGAAATATTTTCCAGAAGGCTAATTGTAGAAATAATTCTCTTCTCAGATTCAAACTGACCTAACACGGTAGTCATGGGTCTTAGCTACAACACCATGGGCATTATTTGGGCAAGCTTGCCTGAGTTGAAGGGTGGGGGAAGAGCCCACTCAATGAAAGGTTGCCGGTCAAAGGTGTTGGCCCGCTGGCACTTCTCCACATCGCCATCATTTTGGATCATGTCCACAATCTCCTGTGTCCAGGTTGTACCTAGGGGCAATACTTACCGTCAATTCCATCTACTCACTGCACAGTTCAATTCATTTCCTTGATTATTTATGTGTTCAGTAAAATTTATACATGCTGAGTGTTAACTAGAATCAGCTTACTTACCACCTCTTCTTTAATCCCCCATGCCTTGCATAGGGCTTTGAACCTGGTAAGGATAGGCTGAGAGAGTGAATACTGAATCAAATGACTGTAGGGACATACAGGATGAATTAGCCACTGTTCTTGTCTCATAACGTTAACGATCTTTTAGGAGGAGATAAGATAGGACAGTGACTGCTTCTTGCCTAGCTTATATCCATTCTTCCTTTCTTCCTCAAGTTAAAGATTCTTAATTTTTAGCTGGGCATATACATATTTGCCTTAAATGCAATGTTCTTCAGTCTTTCTTGCATGATGTGGCCATGCAATTTTGGAAAGTTGTCTTTAAAGAAAAGGGACTGCGCCTGGGTGGCTCAGTCAGTTAAGCTTCCGACTTCAGCTCAGGCCATGATCTCATGGTTCATAGGTTCGAGTCCCACGTCAGGCTTGTGCTGACAGCTAGCTCAGAGCCAGGAGGTGTCTTTGGACTGTGTGTCTCATTCTTTCTCTGGCCCTCCCCTGCTCATACTGTCTCTATCTCTCTCTCAAAAATAAAGAAAACATTAAAAAAATTTAAAGGGAAGGGACATGACCTTATTCCTCCTTTCCTACCTTCTTGCTGCTTTTTGAAGTGTGCATGGGATGGCTCAAGCTCCAGGAGTCAGGTTGGACCATAAAACCAAAAGCTACACCTGGAGATGGTGCAGTAGAAAGTTAGAAAAAGTCTGGGTTTGATGATCAATGCAGCCACCATTTCAGCATCGACTACTAATTCTTCAGACTGCTTTTTCGTTTGTGTTATTTTGGGTTTTGTGACACTTGTAGCTAAGCTGAATCCTAAAGGATACAAAAGAGGAGTGGACATAGACATATAGGTAGGGAAAAAGGTAGACTGTCCTCATTGTCCACCAGATATCATTTTCCTGTTTACATCAGAAGTGTTTGGTATCTCTCTGGCTGCTCACTGACACATATGACATATACACAGTTAACTAGACTATGAACAGTATACAGTAAGAATAAAAAAGGATGTTCAAAGGGATACAGGACTAGTCTACATAGGATAAGAGCCAACTTGCTGTGGAAGAGGTAAGTAAGTCTCAGCTGAGATGGTTTTGGAGTGTAGAGTCAAGTCGGACTGGAATGTCGATTCACATTAAGAAGCCAGGGCATCCCAGGCAGGGAGCCACAGAAGCAATATAAAGAGTCACATTTCCTCACTGGGAAGTAGAAGCAGGCGCACAGCAGGTAGGAGGTGGTAGCGGAGGTGAGGGACTAAGGCTGGAGACTTGGGGACTGTCTTATGAGAGGCTTTGGGATTGACTGCAAAATTTCAAAGGTGAGTTGAAAACATTTCTGCTCTGAGGTGCAATGAAAATTCAGGTTCAGTTCTGGGCAGGAGAAGTGTCCTGTGCAAACCAGACAGAGAAGGGGATTCTTGAAACAATCGAGCCCTGATGACAGGAAGGCCCTGCCCTACTTTAAGTAATGCTGAATCCTGAGAACAGAGTGAGGCTAAGGAGGGAATGTCTAGCCAGAGAGTCTAATAACAGTCTAATAAAGAAAGGTTCGAAGAANAAGTCTTGCAACTTGAAGGTAACATGTTATTGACTATTTTAATGTTTAGACTTGGGATTTTTGGCTGAAAGATTAGTCAATTTTATAAATGTTTAAGAGAATTCAAAAGTCAATTCAAAGCTTACTTCTGCGAGATTTGTGAGATTTAATAAAGTAATTAGGATTTCTTCCTCTTTTTGTTATCGTCAGACAACCGAAGTGCTTAAAGAGAATAAGTGCAATTTAAAGTAGTTAGTGGAATTTTATTAAGTAGGTTCAAGAGGTCTTTGTAAGTGGAAACCATTTGCACATATGCCCTTTATACTCTGTGATCTACTGGTTTAGTCTTAATTGTGAGTTTTGGTTTCCTCTCTGGAGCATGAGGGGATCAGGCTGTAACTCAAGTTGACTCTGCTGCATGTCTCATTTAACATTTTCTTTAGATGAAAGTCAGATAAAATAGTGACCACTCCATTCAGAAGGTTTCTGCTTCCTGAGACCTCTTTCCTCAATCCTAAAATTTAAAGTGATCAAGCAGAACATGCAGTGGTGCACTTGACAGAACTTGACTGTGGGTTTTCCCCGCACCTGTCCTCCACCTTGGGGCTCTTTGTGGAGAGGCATGGCACACCACGTCCAGGTCTGTCCTTCCAACTGGTCTGTCCCTCTGCCCTGTCTGTGCTGGCCATTTCCAAGCAGCGATAGATGCTTGTGGATAACTTGGGATGCTTCTGTGACTGCAGGGGAGGCCTGGGAGCTTACGGTTTCCCAGCAGATGGACTCTGGGTCTTGTTCTTTCATTTTGATGGCACAGGTTCACATTTACCTGTCTTCTATTTTGGGCTTCCATGTACATTTTATTCTGACGAAAGGGCTCTGGGATGCATAGAACAAGTGTGACAACCGCCTTTTTAGGACACTGCTCTCCATTTCTAGAGTGGCAATTACAATACGTTGGACTTTTCCAGGAATTAATGCCCCTAAAGTCAGGAGAGATGAATATTGAGGCTAGAGGAGAAGGGACAGATGGAGGTGTACCCAAAAGCATACTGAAACAATTGAAAGAATTTTGGAGAACTTTCTTTGGTCTTAATGATTAAATGAGTTACAGTGGAATATTGTTCAGCACTAAAAACAAAAACTATTAAGCCATGAAAAGACATGGCGGGAATTTAAGTGCATCCTACTAAGTGAAAGAAGCCAATCTGAAAAGGCTTCATACTGTACGATTACAACCATCTGACATTTTGGAAAGGGTAAAACCATAGAGGCAGTAAAAAGATCAGTGCTTGCCAGGGTATGGGGGGATGGAGAAGAGAATAAGTGCAGCACAGACTATTTTTAGATACTCTTGTATAATACTATAATGATGGACATATGTCATTATACATTTGTCCAAGCCCACATATCAGACAGCACCAACAGAAACCTAATGTAAACTATGAATTTAGATGATTATGAGGTATTGATGCAGGTTAATCAATGGTAACAAATGTGACACTCTGGTGGGGATTTTTATAATATATTTTTTGTTATTCCTGAATGGTATTTAAATAATTCAATTTCTGATTGTTCCTAGTATATAGAGATACAATTGATTTTTTGTATGTTGATCTGTATTCTGCAGTCCTGCTAAATTCACTTAATTAGTTCTATAAGGTTTCTTATCGATTCCTTCAGAAAAAACAATACTACTTCTTTTCTGTCAATCTGTCTACATTTATTTCTTTTATTTGCCTTATTGCATTCGCCATGACTTTCAGTACAATGTTGAACAGAAGTGGTAAAAACAAACCTCCTTGTCTTGTTTCCAATTTTGGGAGTGAAGCTTTCCGTCTTTCATCTTCAAGTATGACATTAGCTGTAGGCTTTCTGTAATGTCCTTTATTAGGTAAATGAAGTTCCCTTTTACTCCTACTTTGATGACAGTTTTAGCATAAGTGGATATGGAATTTTGTCAAATTATTATTCTGCATTTACTGAGACCATTACATAAATTTTTCTTTTTAAGTCTATAAAAATTGTGAACTACACTGTTTTATTTTCAAATATAAAAACGATTTTCGCATCCTTTGGATAAACCTGACTTGGTCATGAGATATTACCATTTTTGTCAAATGCTGGGTTTGATTTGGTAGAATTTTTGAATCCATGTTTTCAGGGGATATTGGCATGTAGACTGTAGTTGTTCTTTAGTAGAAATGTCTTTGTCTGATTTTGGTATTAAGTTAATGCTTGCCTCTGACTATATCTGTCTTTAAATAGTGTGTTTAGATCATTTTCATTTGCTGTGATTATTGATATGGTTGCGTTTAAATTTACCATTTTTCTATTTGTCTCATTTGTTCTTTGATGATTTTCTTGTCATAACCTCTATTGGATTAACTAGAATACTTTTGATATGTTATTTTATCTTCTTTATCTGCTTATTAGTGATACATATTTGTTTTTTTAATGGTTGTTTTGGAGTTCAGAGTATACATCTTTTAGGCCTTCGCCGTCTACCCTATGTAACATTACAGTAATTTATATATGGCATAAATACGGTAATAGCACATATTTCCGTTTGTTTCCACCCAGCCTTTGTTCTTCCTTTCCCTTCATATTTACTGCCATATACATTATAGACCCTGCAATACATTGTTGTTATCTTTTGCTTTAAACAGACTCCTTTTTATTATTTTTAATATAATTTATTGTTAAGTTGGTTTATGTATAACATCCAGTGCTCATCCCAACAAGTGCCCTCTGCAATGCTCATCACCCACTTTCCCTTCTCCCCCAATCCCCATCAACCGTCAGTGTGTTCTCATTATTTGAGAGTCTCTTCTGGTTTTCCTCCCTCCCTCTCTGTAACTATTTTCCCTCCTTCCCCTCCCCCATAGTCTTCTGTTAAGTTTCTCAAGATCCATATATGAGTGAAAACATATGGTATCTGTCTTTCTCTGACTGACTTATTTCACTTAGCATAATAACCGCCAGTTCCATACACGTTGCTGCAAATGGCCAGATTTCATTCTTTCTCATTGCCAAGTAGTATTCCATTGTATATATAAACCGCATCTTCTTTATCCATTCATCAGTTGATGGACATTTAGGTTCTTTCCATGATTTGGCTATTGTTGATAGTGCTCCTATAAACATTGGGGTCCATGTGCCCCTGTGCATCAGCACCCCTGTATCCCTTTGGTAAATTCCTAGCAGTGCTATTACTGGGTCATAAGGGAGTTATATTGTTAATGTTTTGAGGGATCTCCACACTGTTTTCCAGACAGACACCTTTATTTTAAAGATATTTTAAAATTATGAGAAATTGCCTTTTATATTTACCCACATATTTACCATTTCTAGTGCTCCTCATTCTTTGTGCAGACCCATATTTCCGACCGATTATCATTTACCTGAAGAAATTCCTTTTCTGTTTCTCCATTTCTTCAACTTGTCTGTTGGTAATTCTCTCAGAGTTTCTATGTCTTTTTTATTTTGATTTCATTTTTGGAAACTTTTCGTTGGGTCTGGAATCCTAGGTACACTTTTTTGTCTTCCAGTACTTTCAAGATGTTGCTCCATGTACTCTAGTTCACCTCTGTTTCTCTGCACTGCATCTTGTATCTTGGACAGATTTTAATATTTTCTTTTGTTCCTGGCCCTCAACAATCTCATTTTGATGTGCATTCATGTGTTATATTTTATGTTTCTTTTGCTTGGGATTTATTGGCGCTTCTTGGATCTGTAAGTTTATACCTTTCATCCAATTAGGAAAATTTTGGTCATTGCTTTAAGTTTATTCCACCCCTCCATCTTTCTCCTCCATTTTGAGACTCCCACTACACATCTGTTAGACTGCATGATGTCCCACAGTTGTTTTTTTTTTTTGAAAATGTTTATTTATTTTTGAAGGAGAGACAGAATGTGAGGTGGGAAGGGCAGAGAGAGAGGGATACAGACTGTGAAGTAGGCTCCAGCTTCCCAGCTGTCAGCACAGAGCCCAACGCAGGGATCAAACTCATAAGCTGTGAGATCATGATCTGAGCTGAAATTGGACACTTAACCGAGTGCGGATCCTGGCATCCCCATAATATCCCAAAGTTTAATGATACTTCACTCTATTTTCCCCCATTCTTCTGTTTTATTTTGAATAATTTCTATTTTGTTATGCCTCAAAGTTACTAATCTTCTCTTCAGCTGTGTCCAGTCTCCTCTTTATCCTGGTCAGAGTGTTGTTCATATTCGACATTGTTTCTTGTTTGCTTGCTTGCTTGCTTTCTGGCTTTCTTCCTTTCTTTCTTTCCTTCTTTTTCTATCTCTAGAAGTTTAATTGGATCTTTCTATGTCTTACATACCTCTGCCACCGCACTCACAGTTTCTTCTACCTTTTTGACTATATGGAGTATTTTTACAATAGCTGTTTTATTTTATTTATTTTTTTGGGGGGAGGATATTTTTAAAAATTCATTTGATGTAACCAAAACAGTTCACTCATTTCTCCTAACACCTTCCCCTCACTTCTGACAACAACCAACCTGTATTTTGTATCTATGAGCTTACTTTTAAAAATACATATATACTTTTTCTGGACTTCACATAGAAGAGATCTCATACAGTGTTCGTCTTTCTCTGTCAGATTTATTTCAGTTAGCATAATGCCTTTGAGGTCCATCCATGTTGTTGCTTATGACAAGACTTTTTTTTTTTTAAGTAATTTCTACACCCAATGTGGGAATTGGGTGGGAATTGAATTCATAACCCTGAGATCAAGAGTCATATGCTCTACCAACTGACCCAGACAGGCGCCCCTTATTCTTTTTTTGTCCATGAGTTGGGTTTTTTTTTATGTTTGTTTATTTATTTTTGAGAGAGAGGGAGAGTGAGATACAGACAGAGACAGAGCACAAAGAAAGGAGGGACATAGAGGGAAGGAGACACAGAATTCACAGAATCCAGGCCCTGAGCAGTCAGCACAGAGCCCGATGTGAGGCTTCAACTCTCGAACTGTGAGATCATGACCTGAGCTGAAGTCAGCCACTTATAACCGACTGAGGCACCAAGGCGCCCCCATGTTCTGTTTTTAATGTTTGCTTATTTTTGAGAAAGAGAAAGACTCCACATGTGCGTGGGCACATGTGTATAAGCTGGGGAAGGGTAGAGAGACGGGGGAAAAGGGACATAACCTCTGAAGACGGCCCAGTGCTGACAGCAGTGAGCCACATGTGGGACTCGAACTCATGAACGATGAGATCTTGATTTGAGCCAAAGTTTAACATTAAAACTACTGAGCCGCCTAGGCACCCCTCTTTTATTTAATGACTGAATAATATTCCATCTTATATGTATACCACAAATCCTTATCCTTTTATTCATTGAAGAACACTGAGATTGTTGCCATATCTTGGCTATTGTAAATAATGCTGCAGTGAGCATGGGGGTGCATATATAATTTTTTGGAATTAGTGTTTTCATTGTCTTCATTAAACATACAAAAGTGGATTTGCTGGATCATATTTGAGAAATCTCCGTACTGTTTTCATACTGGCTACACCAATTTACCTTCCCATCAACAGTGCACAATCCTCACCATCACTTGCTCTTTGCTGTTATTAAGTAGGTGATACTCATTCACTCTAAGTCTGGGAGTAGTCACCTGCCTCTGTGTTGAGCCCTGGATTGGGGAAGTCTGAGCACATGAGTCCCTTTGGAGGTGTCTCAGTTTGCTATATATAGTCTTGTGGATCTTGGGACATGACCTTCCTTGGTTTTCAAAGTGAGATGTTTTGGACACTCACTTCTTAGGTGTATGCCTTAAAAGTTGGGGTGCTCAATGTGGGGTTTGAACACTTTGCTCCTCAGGGAGAAACTCTGGGTTTTGAGTTCCCTCCCTCCTGTGGGTTGCAGCACCAAAAGTAGTAATTTTTGGTGAGATTGTGTCCCAGTCTCTACATACTTCAATGTGTCTTTCCATTTGCCCAAAGTGTAGCTGTCACTCAGCCAGCCTTTAGCTTTTTATATAGGAAATTGTTTCATATGTAACAATAGACTCAGCAGGTTCATGAGAGGAGGTTGAATTCAGGATATCTTACATTGCCATCTTGAACTGGAACTCAGTCTTTGGTAGGGAATATTGGTGATGGGGAAGGTAGGCATATGCGAGGAAGGGCTATATGAAGAATCTCTGTACCATCTTCTCATTTTTTCTGTGAATCAAAACCCACTTTAGAAAATAAATTCTTATAAAAAATCCAGATGAGTTTTCCATTTTTCTTGTGAAATATCTATTAATGTTTATATAACAATATTTCATTTCCACCCAGAATGTTCCAGTTTAGTTGATGTTTCAGAGATATGTAGCCTGTTTCAGGCACACCCAGACCCACTACACACATTTTCTTTAGCATCTGTAGATTCATAGATGTTATTTAAAAACAAAATTAATAAGTTACCTGTCAGGCTGTACTTAACCACTAAGTGGATGCCTTTCCCCTAATACAGGTCACCAGCAAATTGGGTCGCTCAACTTTTGACTCTACCAACAGCTTTGCAAGCTCCACCCTCCATCTTAAAACCAAACACACACAGACACCCCCCCCCCGACTCCTGGCCCCCGTCAATTGGTGGGTCACAGTGCCACCATTTTCTCCTTTCTTAGTCACCTCTCCCTCTCTCCTTACTGCTCCCGTGTCTCTTCAGGTCGTGGGGGAGCTGCTGCCACACTGGTCTGGGCCCACTGAAGGACAGTATACTTATGACAGCCCTTACAAAGTGCATTGTTTTGAATTGCAAACTATACTCCCAAGCCAAACACTGGAAACTGTCAGGTCAAGCTCCAGTTCAGGGAAGGGACTGCCTTTTCAGCCACTGACAGTTTGATTTCATAGGGCCACTTCCTCTGTCAGTGGCACTACCCACTTCATTATTATGTGTGTGGATACTTTTACCAGCCTGCTGCTTGCTACATCTACAAGGAACATCTCCATAGAGCAGATAATCTTTCTTTTCTACGTATGTTCTGCCCTCATTCAGCCCCCCTGATACCACTGACTCAGTTCAAGGTTCTCATCCTACTGTCCTGGGCTCTCCTGAAGGACGTTCAATGGAACTTTTACCTCCTGTACCACCACAGGCTTCTGGCATTATTGAATGCCACAGTGGTCTTTTTAAAGTCTTTGCTCCTTAAGTGACAGGGCAATAATACATGGACTCCTAAATGGACTTCATTGTTGTAGGGACACTTTAAACTCTTGACCATATGGCCACTGCTCTCCTCACACCAGCTGGGCTTGTCTGGCCCTGCTGCCTGATTGTTATGGGAATCTGATGCTTTCACCTTATGGGAGGAAATTATTTACATGTTTCTCAACATTTTGAGTCTCCTTTTTGATTTCAAATGTAAATCATCTCGCCTTCCAATATTCATTTGTGACCCAATGGGGGACAGGTGGTGAGTGGTGACCCCCTGGTTGTAGGTAGTTCTGGCCCATTAGAAAAACAAAGACCTATGGGACACCTGGGTGTCTCAGTTCTGACTTCGCCTCAGGTCATGATCTTGTTTCATGGGTTTGAGCCCCACCTTGGGCTCTGTGCTGACTGCCAGCTCAGACCCTGCGCCCTGTTTCAGTTTCTGTGTCTCCCTGTCTCTCTGACCTTCCTCTGCTCACGATCTCTTTCTCTCCCACTCTCTCTGTCTCCCTCAGAAATAAATAAAACATTAAAAAATTTTTTTAAAAAGAAAAACAAAGACCCAGTCTACTGGTGCTGGACCACACTTACCCACTTGATATGCAAATACCAGCTGAAATTACAAAGTTTAGTGTCTTCAGTGGATGGGTCCGTTTTCCTAACCACACATCCTCACAGGAAGTGGAACCCTTAAAGCAGGTAAGGGCCTAAGGTTGGCTGACACCGGAAACATTAGGTGACAATGTGTTGCAAGGTTACCAGCAAGTGGCTGTCCCACAACAGCCCCATAGTAAATCACTGCAAGAAGCAGTCAGTGCACAGGTGCAAAACTATAGCATGCAGAAGTTTGTTGCTGCTGGTCTTACTCTGTGCCTGGTGTGCAGTGCCATCTGGGTCACGGGACTTCGCCTGGACCCCAGAGAGGCAACACTAGAAAGTTTCTGCAGCTGCACAGCCACTCGCCTGCAATTGCATCCAGAGTTAGGGGAGTGTTTGCACCCCAAAGGACGCCTCATGTGGATCCTAGCCGGCGATTCAAGACTTCTCTCTTAAATGGGACCAATGGAACAAATGTTTAAAGGCCACTAGCTCTGCCCAAATGATCACCAGCATCCTGACCTGTAGGAACAGGCCATTATACTGCCCTAATTTTAATCCTAATTGGCTGACGGGTTTATGTAGTTCACACCAATCTCTGGCAAGACAAGGCCAAACATTCAACTGCCAGAAGCATATCACTAAATTTTCTTTAAACCAATCTTATGCGTGTGCCTCCAGCTGTTCTGTTCCATGATGGAGACTCATGCCTTGGAGGAGAGCACCACCCCATCATTTGTGAGGTGCATCTCTCAGGAACCCCCAAATTTACTGAGAATTTGTGATAAGTGCTTCCGGTAGTGCAAGCAAACCCTATTCAGGGCATTTTAAATACATGAGACCCTGTTAGACCTCTTGTCCCCTCAGTCGTCCTCCTGGGAGAGTCACCCTATTCTGGCATGGCTCCCTTTACCTGTGCAATGCTGGAGATGGCAATGACCATGCCCACAGTGGCATGAAATCTGAGTGAGACATGACCATACCAACAGCATGGGTCTTGAGAATATAGGACACAACAGTGCCCTAGCCCATGACTCCCCAAAACACAGCCTCATCTTGGATGCAGCCTCTGCATCCTTCTCCTGTGGCAGAGATGACACCCAGAAATAGATGGCAGCTGATGATAGTGAATACTCCTAGAGACTTGGCTGTGAACTGAGCATTTATTTATCAGAATCCCCTGCTGTTGATCCCCTTGAGTGGTATTTGGCAGAGTTAGCTATGCTTAACCCAGGCCCCGTTGCTTGCTGCTTGACTGTGAGACAGGCTACTCTCTGCTGTGCCTTTCAGATTTGAAAATCCAAGATATATGTCCAGTCTTACAACTTTGTGGGTCCCCTTTGCTTGCTCCCATCACACCTGTTAGACTGGTCCACGTCATGCATGCTACTAGGAATTAGTGATTTTAATTTCTGTTGAGAGGACTTTTCCCAGGCTGGAGGTGCACCTGGCGTAGCACCTCCCACTTCAAGAACAAAGCTGCAGGGTCACCTTCCTCCACCACGCTTCCCCATAGTCACTACTCAGGGCTCCATAATCTCCCTCTTAAGCCTTCTAATAGTCTTGTTTGTTAGAGCATTTCTTAAGGATTTCTTAATACAGATGGTTTTAGACAACTGTGGCTTTAGATTACTTATTGGCCCAGCAAGGAGGTGTATGTCCTATAAAGACCACCCCCTCTTGCGTATAAGTTAATAATTCTGGACAAGTTCAGACAGTCTAACAGGTACAGCTATTCCATAATGTCACCCTAGTTATTAAAACCGGCCTTCACCTTACCCAAGGGCTTTGATTTATTTTCTTGGCTGGACTGCTACAAATGAGGGAACGATTTGACAGGATTTCAAAATGTTGTTTGTTGAATTATATTGTTATTTGTCCTTTACGCTTTGCTTATATGTTTCATGTGCTGGGTGACCAATGCCTGTCAGCAGCTTTTATTATCTCTGCTGTCTGGACAGTGCCCATGATTTTCCCTAAAGATTAATGTGTAGGCACTGTGGGATCACTTGCGATGAAAAAACAGCTTTTTCCACTGCTGCTCAGGCATTTCACAGTATGACAATCCTGCTCACACCCAGGGTCTGGAATTCAGATATTGACCTGAATTTAGGAAGTCTACCATAAGTTCCTGCTTTATTTTTCCCAGGACACCTTCTAAAATAACCACTCAGAGTTAGGCCCGCAAAAAGTCATTGACCACCATGCCCGTCACCTTGTAAGAGGGGCTTGCTACCCCGCTCTTGATCTCCTGCTTGCTGGTGACCTGGGACCGAA